>NW_026867634.1:389033-689033 GCF_020745735.1 Hemiscyllium ocellatum
TTTGATAAATTATTGTAGTCACTTAAGATATCTTAAGGATTTATACAAATTTTACCTGGTTTTTCACTGGAGTAACTAAACCTTCTCTCCGCCAGTCAACTATTGCAGTTGTCAATTTATTGTTAATTTCATCAGATTCACTTGCTGCTGATTCATCAGATTCAACAGACACACTTGCGGATGTGTCAGTCGAGTGAACAGCTTCGATTTGGGGAAGTCCATTCTTGAGCTTATTGAACTCTTCATTAGGCTAGAAATTAAAACACGTTGGTGAAATGATTGACTTTTACTGATTGTCATGTAGGAGCCGCGGACAATAACCTCACAGAACTACATTCGATGTATTCACTGAGTTTAGCACAAAATGCCGTGAAAACGGTGATGGCACTCGTTGCTTATGGTTAATCTTGGACGGAATAAAAGAGCAGTAGGCAAATAAGGGGCAATCCGTTCATTCCTAATCCAGTATAAAGGTGAGTGAGAAGCCTCAAGCTGCTCAATTATCCCTGCTGGATCCTTCATCAAAACGAATGGCTTCAGGTTTATACATGGGTCTCTTTTTGTAAATCACAATTCGATAATCATCTCTCATCATTAAACTCTGACCGAACAAGTTTACCGTCAAAGGAGTAGGTTCAGTATCCTCAGATTGGCGGCATTTATTGGTGTCTGAATTGAACCGTCCCAATCAGGAGGATCTCAAATTGCATCACCGGCCTGATCTGATTCCTGGTTCCAGGTGAGATGCCGGTTGATATAGAATTGGCCTCATGATCCGTGGTTCATTATATTTAGACTAGAAATACAGACAGTTCAAATTTCTGAAGGTACTGGATTGTAGCGGTGAGACAAGGACTAGATTTGATGCTGGAATTTTGGAGCAGGGTCATCAGAGCTATTACTGGGAAGAAAGGAGTTGTCACAAGAGAAATGTTTTGACAGGCTAAGTCTACTTCTCACTGAAAATTGAGAGAATGCATGCTGATCTTACTGAAACAAATAAGATTCTGAGGAGATTGACAGGGCTGATGATGAGAGGATGCTTTTCTTGATTGGGGAGGTGAGTTCAGAACCAAAGCCTGGGATAGAAATTTATCTCTGTTTATCTGTTATTTACTTTTCTATACATCTTAATTCTGTGATCTGCCTGTAATGTTCGCAAGGCAATGCTTTCCGCTGTGCCTCGGCACACGTCACAAAAAAAGCAATTCAATCCCATTCAATTCAATTCGACTCATTTCAATTCAATTCAATTCTATGCTATTCTATTAATTTTTTTAAAAATCCTTTCAATTTAATTCAATTCAATTCGATTCAATACAATTCAATTCATGATACGCTGATGTAATGCTGATTTCATCAGTCACAAGTTTTTGAGATACCAAGGTCAGGGGAACGTACCAACTGTCGTTATGAGCAGAAATATAGAGAGAAAGATCTTGTCATTTAATACATCAGGAAAATGGGTCAGTTTAACTACTGTGGGATAACGTTTACTGAGTGTAAGGTAGGGCTGAACCAGACATCCAGCAGACTCAAGAAGGATTGTCTAGTCTAAAGGAGCAGCCTCGAAAACAAAGAATGCAACTCAGGCACCCAGCCGTCGTAATGGACAGTATCCATGAGGACTCTACAACACAAGAGTTGTATTCATCGCGTGAGTGCCATCCATCTAGGCAATTTAAGTCTTGGAGCGTTGTTTAGTGCAATTCAATTATATCGAAGCTGAACAGGGAGGTGAGAAGCAATTGCCGAATTCGGAGGTTGTTATTCCATCGAGTTCTCTTCCCCATGAGAAATGGAAACATGAGTTATTGAATATATTCAAATTTGAGAGAGACAGATTTTTGATTTCCAAAGAAGTTATGGCTTATGGAAACCTGCAGTGAGAAAGAAGGAATCAACAAATTGGAGTAAGGTCAAAGCCAATCAGTTATTGAGCATACTAAATAACAGAGTCAACTTGACGGTCGAAATGGCCAATCGCTGCTCCTTTTGCTTAAGATAACCTTCTGCCACTTTTACAATTTCACTAAGACCAACATCTATTAGATCCCAGACGATATGTCCTGTACAGACCAGATCTCCAAACCGGTTCATTCCCACGGTAGATGTGTGTTTTCCTAATGAGTGCTGCAGGTTGTGTTCTTCGATGTATCGCACATTGTTCTCCCATATCATTCTCCTGTAGCTCTCCTCATCCTGAATGAAGACATCAATTTAATCAGACACCAGCAACTTTCATTCATAAAATTACACAAAAGCATTAAAAATCCCTATGTAAAACCTGAAATAACATTATGCTGTCGTTGTTCATGGTTCCACCCAGATCTGTAAAGTATTAGTTAAATTCCGACCAAACTCCCTCAACAAAACGCACCCACGTCAAAACATGTCGAGCGGCCAGTCTGAGAGGTTGATGCTGAAACTGAAATAAGAGTAAAACAGCTGACCAAGAGGATGGTTTGATCGACTGTCAGCAACGATGTTGAAAGTGGATACGCTCTCTCTGCCGCCACCTGTCCCTAATCTGAAGTAAGATTAGCCGAGTGGCAGGCAGGAACTTCAACTGCCCAGGTCCTTGTGAAACAACTGAGGTCAATACGTACGCAATTACTATCTATTTATGCAATCCTTTCCCTGTTGTGGGAGAGACCTGCATTAAGAGGCCACCACAGTGAGGTGAGTTTGGGTGAACAGATGTATCATTGAATGGGCCCCTTGTGCTGGTCAGAAGGCTCCCCCGTCGCTCAGTCTCCAAGATGCCCACTTACAATTGCCTCTTCCACACGAAAAAATGTATTTCAATATTTTCAAGCCAGTTTTGTGGTCTTTGTCGTAACTCTAACCAGATTCCAGTGGGACCCCAGTAAATTAAGTTACACCAAACCCCTAATGTTTACTTTGTGTTTGGTCAGTTCTCTTCTGGAGTTCGAGACTTGGAGAAAATCTATGGAATTTCAGGATCAATGTGTTCTCAATGTCACTTCACACATCAAGTGTCTCTCATTTACGGCAAATAAAAAATCTCAATCTGTCAAATGTGTGCAGTCCTTTCCCATTCTAAGTGAGCTGAGCATTTGCCTACAGATTCCCCTTTTACCTTGGAATAATGTTTCTTATGTTGTGATTTCCAATTCTTCCAGTCTCCATCCAATTTTGAATCGAATGTATCTGTTGAGGCTGCAGCCATAATAGATACCGCCACGCAGCCCAGAACCAGACAGAACTTCATGTTGGACAATCTAATAAGCAAAATCAATGTGTTTTAAACAGGGAGAGGACAACTTTCCAATTAGCTGTTTCCTTACTCTGAGAATGAACAATACAAATAGTGCAAATAATACAAACACTAAAATGTAAACCACATATCCAATGTTGTAACATTAATGTAATTTACTTTCTTGAGACATCGTCTGTGGATTGGAATATTCCTGCACTAGATCTACCAAATTAATAACGCATAAAATTTAAAACAAATTATTGAAAAGAACAATGAAAACATGAATGCTCTAGAAATTATCCCCGGTTGATGAAATTGCTTTGAATCACCATCCACCGGTTCACTAAGTCAACAGTTCATGACGTGACGATTATATTGCATTCAACCTTTCTTTGAGCAAAGATCCCTGAGAAGGTATGACTGTGGGATCAGCGACAGGAAATAAAGGAATGGTGATAATATTATTTCAGTAGCTTCTGTCACCTTAGACGATGCAAAGAACATCCGAAGAATGCATGCAAATTGCGAGGTGAAAAAGGAAGAAATTGACAAAAATGCAATCAAAACGGAAAGATACAGGGGAAAAATCAAACTGAAAGAACTCGTACGTTCCCAGTAAAAAGGCAGAAATAATAGCTTGCAAATTGAATATGTGCAGCATTTCAAACAAGTGAATATTTCTTGTCACAAAAAAATGGGTATGACATGAAAATCGTTTCCCACATGTGGTTCTCAAATGCTCAAGGCAGGGGCCATTCAACTGATTATTCAAAAGTCGTTCATGTTTAAGATGTTAATGAACAAAGCGGAGGGAAGTTATCTAGCTCGTTTGGTAGGGCTGAATGTGAAAAAGGGAAATTTTAACGAGAGGCAAGATTTCTTTTACAGGGAGGACAGTACATGTCTGGACAATGCTGTGGTGGCGTGGCTCGAAGTAGACTCAATGTCAAAGTGTAGAGTAATTTAGACAGACTCATGAACGGGCAGTATATGGAGCGTCACAGACCATGTCAAATCAGATGAGATTAAATTAGGCAGGCATCATGTTCCACACAAACATGGTGGGCTGAAGGATCGGTTTATTTACTGTACTGTTTTATGTGTAAAACCATCGGATATCAGTAATATAGTGAGAAATTATTTTGTGGATGATTATCAATGGTGATAAGAAAGGAAAAGAAGTGTCTGGTGTATCTGATTCCTGTATTTCTGAAGACCGTAGTAGAGAGCACACATCAATGTATAATGGGACTTTGTAAGAAAGGTACCGAATAATTCATTATAATTTCAGCTTTCACGTTGATTGATTGAATCAAATTGTCAAAGATAGCCTTGTGGTTGAATTCATGTGGTGCAATTAGAAAATTTTTTCGAATGATACCTTCTCTAATCAAATGGAGAACAAACTATTTTCGTCTTGGTATGTATGTATAGAGACAAGATCGTCACTGATAATACAGTGAAGGATTCGTTCGACAAAAGTGGTCACAGCTTTCTGGAATTCCACATGCAATGTCAAATAGAAAATCTTGAAAAGCTAAGATAAGATCAATCACAAGAAGATGATGACATCATTGACATCAGTGGGAGATGGAAAGTAAGGTGAGAGGTGAGAGACTGGATATAAGGTTAAACTAATATTTAACTATTCCAATCAAGGAACTATTCCATGATTAGATGGGAAAAATACACCATTTGTGGTTAACTATCAAATCAATGAATAGTATAAAGAATGCGATCATAATCTGTTCAAACATACATTAAGAGATTTTAAAAAAAGATAGAAACTGTCAAAGGATGACAAACAATTGTCAAATAAATAGAGAATGAATGTTAATGAGAAATAAAAGGTAAAAAATGAAAGGAAGGCCTTTTATACTTACTTGAAGAAAAATGATTGCTCAAATGTTTAAATGGCGACAGTTTGGCACCGATAATGGGAACAACGAAAGTAGCAGAGAGTTTAAGTAAACATCCAGTTTCACATTAAACAAAAAAATCAAAATCAAGGGTAAAGGGAGAGAACTACTTCGATCAGTGAAGACACAATTACTCAAAAAATGAACGAGATTAAAGTCTGACATTAATCTGGATCTGACTGATTGGATCTCGCAGTTTTAAATTTCGTTTCTGCAGTGATAATGGGAACAATATTTGAAATACTATTGCGGTTCAGGAATTGTTTTCGGTGATGGAAATTTGTAAATCTAGCAACTCACAGCAACTTGGAAGTTTTAAGCAAGTGAGGACATGTGATATTATTGGGTAAGGTAGAACAAAGAACAACGGCCAACACAGGACAGTAACAGGCCTATCGGCCCTCCAAACCTGTATCGTTACATTTTGACTTTCACTACTAAAATATCTTCACTTACAGGAAGCATGACCCTCAAACCCATTTCTTGTTTTCGTATTCGTACAAGTACTTCTTGAATACTGTTTTTGCGTCTGCTTCCACCAACTCTTCAGGAACGTGGTCCAGACACTCCTCACTCTTTGTGAAAAACTTACCTCTTTAAAATGCACACCCACTAAACATGTATCCACAATTACTGACCCCGCCACTCGGGGGAAAAACACCTCCTGCTCACCACTCGATCTAAGCCATTCAAAATCCTCTAATCTATCAGGCCACCTCACAGATTCCTGGGTTCATTTGAAAGCAAACCCAGTAGATGTGATATAGAACATGGAATATCGAACATTATAGCACAGCACCATCCCTTCGGCCCTCGTTGCGCCGACCTGTGGAACAAATCTGAAGCCTAATCTGTTTGAACGCTATTCCAAATCCAACTGTACGTATTCCAAGAGACGAAAACCTTGGTGAGTCTACTGCTGTTGCAGGCAGTGACTTCCACGCCCTTACTACTCTCTTTGCGAAGAAACTACGTCTCACATATTTTCCTATATCTACCACCTCTAATAAAAAGATGTCCCCTCCTGTTAGCCATACAAGGAGAAAAGATTGTCAGTCTCCACCCTGTCTAACTCTCTGATTATCTCTTATGTCTCAATTAATTCACCTCTCAAACTTCTTCTTTCTGACCAAACCAACCTCATGTTCCTCAGCAATTCTTCATACGTACCAGTTAAGATCCATGTAAATTTCCTCTTAACCTTTTTCAAATCTTCCACATTCTTCCTTCGATTCTGTGAGCAGAACTGAATTCAATATTTAAAGTGCGGCCACAACAGAGTTTTGTTCAGCTACAAAATGACATCGTGGCTCCGAAACTCAATAACCCTACCAATAAAAGCTAACACACCATGTACCTTATTAATACCGTTTTCAACCTGGATGGCTCTTTTCAGTGCGTTCTGGACTCTGGACTTAGACAACGAGATATCTCTGTTCATCTGCACTAACAAAAATCTTGCCATTAGTCCTGTAGTCTTTATTCCAGTTGCCCGTCCAAATTGAATCACCTCACACTTCTGCACGTTCAACTATATTTCGCACATCAACCCAGTTATACAGGTTACCTATATCCCTCAGTAACCTGCAACATCCATGAGCACTACACACAACTCCACCGACTTTAGTTTCACCTGAAAATTTACTATCGCATCCTTGTACGGCTTCATCCAGATCATGTATAAAAATCACAAACAGCAGTGGCCCCAAAACAGATCCGTGTTTTACACCACGAGCACATCGACTCAAGTATAAACATTTCCCATCAACACCATCCTCTGTCTTCTCTCAGCTAGCCAATTTCTGAACCAAACTGCTAAATTAACTTGCATCCCATGTGGAACAGCCGACCGTGGCAAAACGTATCAAATGCCTGACTGAAATTCATGCACCGCTTTACCCATATCTTCCTCTTTGGTCAACATCTCATCGAACTTATTGAGGCATGAACCTCCCTTGCACAAAACCATGTTTACTGTCCATAACCAACGGATTCTTCTCCAGATGATTATAACTCATGTCACTTACAACCTTTTCCAATGCTTCACTCACAACTGAAGTAAGGTTCACTGCTCTATCTCTACGCTCCTTGTTGAACAAGGAGAGAACGCTTGCTACCCTCCAGTCTTCTGGCACTATTGGTGTAGCCAACGGTCACACAATGATCGAAGCCAAAGTCTCTGAGATTTCCTCCCTGTCTTCCCAGGAAATCCGTGTGTAAGTCCCATTCGGGACATGGGACATACCTACGTTCATGATTTCCAGAATTGTAATCACATCTCACTTGTAAACCTCAATCCTGGTTGAAGTCCTGAGCTGTATTTCAGTATTATCATCGACAGACTTTCGCCATAGCTGAAATGCACCCCACCCACCCTCGCCCCATGCTAGACAATATGTTGGTAAAACTTTTCTGAAATCTGTCCATATCCTTCTGATCGTGTGGTGGACAGAACTGTGAACAGTAAGATTAGTGTGGCATTAAATAAACTTGCATAAAACTGAAGCATTACTTCTTAACGCACTTTCTATTGAAGGCAATCATGTGAAAAACGTTTCTTTAAATAATTTATGTGTCTACGCTGGCGTCTTACATGACCTGTGGACCCACAAACCCGGATCCCACTCCATATCAATCGTCTTAGGGGTTTTGCCATTCACTGCATAATTTTGACCTTTAATTGACCTTCCTTAATACATGAACTGACGTTTTTCGTACTCAACTCCATTTGCCATTTTTCTGCCTATTCCTCCCACTGATACATATTCTGCTAGATCTTCTGAAGATGATCCTCACGGCCCACAAAACCACCAACTCTTATCGTCTATAAATTTACTAATTAGACCAGCCATGTTTTCCTCCAAATTATTTATGTTGATCACAAACAACAAAGGTCAATGCACAGATCCCTGTGCAATAGCACGAGTCAGAACCCTCCATTCCAAAACGATTCCTGGCAACGCTACCATTTTTCAACTCTGACTAAACAAGTTCTGTGTCTAGCTTGACAGCTTACCTCTGACGCAGTGTGATATCACCTTTTGTACCAGTCTGCCATTAGGGACCTTATCAAAGCATTGAATTAAGTCCATGTCAACAGCATTAACGACTTTTCCCTCACCAATTATATTTGTGACCCCTTTAAAAATCGCTGAAGTTAGTAATGTGCAGTCAACCACTCATAAATACACTTGTGTCTAAATGTTTACACATCTTGTCTCTGAGAACCTTTTCCAATCGTGAGTCTGGCAGCCCTGTAATTTCTGTGAAGATCCATGTGACCCTCCTTAAACAATGGGATTGCAATGGCTATTCTCCAGTCCGTTGGAACCGCTCCTGTGGCTTCAACTGGTGGAATCCATTACAACGTAAGTATTATGTAAGGTCAGCAAATGCCTAAGGACCATAGGTTTCCTCTTTCTCGTTGTAGACAGATGACATACCATGGTTTAACCTATAGGTCGCCATACCTCAGGAAAGGACTGACGTTGAGAATCTGGAAAAGCTCTATTAACCGTAGGCGATATGCAAAGTAAAAATAAGTAGCACATTAAAATATAATACTATGAACAAGTTCAGTCAAAATGGGTTTGAGACAACATAAGAGTACTATGTCACCTGGGATTTTCCCACAAACCAAAGTGCCATTCAAGAAAGCCAGCAGTTCTCCATCGCTCAGTGTGGCCAGATGAATGTTTTCTGATTTAAAAAGTGAAAGCAATGATCTCTGTCAGACCTAACAAGCTGTCAATGTGAAGAGCAACTGAGCTAAAGAAAAATGATTAATGAAAAATTAAACAATGAAAAACAAATTCTGCAAGAAGTAAATAGAGAGATAAAAGAGATTTGATGCTCCGCACAGTTGAACCAGAGAATATTCAAATTTTAATGTAATCACTATAATTTGTTAGATATTTTCAATCTATGAATAAACCCACCCAAGACACACATGTTCTGAAGAAGGGTCACTGAATCCAAAGGATTAATTCTGATTTCTCGCCATATATGCAGGCAGATTTCCTGAGGTTCTTTACAGCAATTTCTATTTGTGTTTCACTGTAAACTGTATTCACTTTTTTCTCTAACAGAATCTCTTCGTGTAATGCCACAGACCTTTAAAAAGCATAAGCTTCATTTTGAGCTGACTTGATATGTCTGCTCCGGACAAGAATAACATGAAATTTTCAGCCAAACATGCCCTTCAAATATATATTTTTCAGACAGATAAAAACCTAAACTTCGTTTGAAATTTTCCTTGCAAAGGAACTTTTTAAACAACATGCTCAAGACTTTGAATGTCCAAGACTGATCTGCGGTGCAGTGCTACAATTACACACAAAGCAGAACCTAACGATTCTATTCTGAGACTGTGCGACTGCAGTTCAGTCAAGCTCACATTGAGAAAGTTAACGTTATTTTACCATAACCCGAAAACGTATCAAAACATCAACTTGGGGCTACTCAATGTCAACCATAGCTTGTGTAATCATGTGGGTTGCAGAGTGTTTATGTCACTGCTGAGTATATGAATGTAAATAAGTTTGAAAGGAACAGCAATTAGTGATAGTGTGGAGGCACTGTCATTATAAAATATCATCATCTATTCTGGAGGCCTAAACTGCTGATGAAATAATTGTTGCTTCATCTAGTTTTAATCAGGGCCTTTTTTAACTTTGCATCATGATATGTTTCCATTAATAAATCTTCATTCAATAAAACCGTGTAAATGCTGTAACTGTAAAAGCAGGACAGAGATCAGTGATATTACAACGAAAAATACACCCCCTGAGTCCCTAAAATCTGTCCGACATGTAAGAGGCACAAGTCCAGCTTTAATGGAACATTCCCCACTTGCCCTGACAGATGCAGCTCCATAGATATTTGAGGGAAAAAAATCAGAAGTTGCTGGAAATATTCAGGCCTGGCAGCATCTGTATAGTGAAATCAGTGTTCATGTTTTGTGTCCGATGACACTTTTTCAGGATCCATGAATACTCGACAATTTGTGACCATCCATGCAAATGCATATTTCTCAACATATCCACGAAAAGGCACGAATTCCACCACCGATAGTCAGCACAGGCAATAAGTACTGACAGAACACCTTCCAAACTCGACAGACACTGCAATTTAGAAGGACATGGGCGGGAGATATAGAGGGATAACACCTCTTCCACTTTCCCATACAAAGTACTCAACAATCTGACTTGGAAATATAGCGCTGTTACTTGAATGTCAGTGAGTCCAAAACCTGCATTACTCTCCCAAATAGCATTGTGCATTTACCAAGCTCATAACCACCTCCTCAAATTTAAAGATAAATGGAAAATAAACACCAATCAAATCAATAAGTGCTAAATCCTTTAAAAGTGTAAAAAGGAAATGACAGCTCGACCGAGACCTGATGTTCACTGTACCTGAAAATGTTGGGTTACCAGGAAATTAAACAGACACTCTTCCTATTGTAATCCCTCACTGAATGAGCATTGAATGCTGAATCCTATTATTGCACATGAACACAATTGAGTCAACCTGAGACGTGACCTCCTCAGATATTAACATATACTCTTATCGAATCAAATCTGCTTTGAACAAGAAGACACTCAAAGCAGTAAATATATCAAAAATGTCGACAATAATTACTGACGTTAAAAATTGACAACCATCAAAGAAGATATGGACGTTGTCTCACTAATTTAACCATTTGAAAGTTGTATAGTCGAGAGAGTGGGTTGAAATAATTTGTCTACTGATGTTAACCACTCTCAGCTGGTACAGAGCAGGAATATCAGGATTTGGAACTCCCTCACCTCCCAGATCAGAAAAAATGACATAGAGCACACTGAGGCAAAAAGTCAGAAAAGCAACTCAACAAATCGGAGGCAGTTAAATAACGTCCTGTCTATCATTGCTAAATACTCTTCAAATCACAAAAATCAATGATATAATCGCATATTTAATATGAACCAGCATATTCTCTTCCTATGTGACCTGGTCCATCTGTCTTCCCATCACTGAAGTCAAAAAAGAAAATACTCCCCTGCATCAGTAAACTCACCTTTGAGTGATCTTTTCCACCTAAGTACAGCTCTCCGTCAAACAATTTGAGTTCTAAGTTTGTGTCTGTGGTCCGAATTCATATAGACTCAGCTTCCAACATAGACACATCCATCAATTCTCTAATTGACAATAGAACACATTATCTTATTAACGAGCTCAAATCATGAAGTGGATGGGTTGGTTCTGGACTGGGGCGGATCAAGTTAAAAATCACGCAACACCAGGTTATAGTTGAACTTGTTTGTTAGTCTATAAACTGTTGTGTGCTCTTTAACTATGTTCAAATCAGTTTGTGCAAATGATTTGGAGAGTTGCTAAAGAATATTCAAACACGTCAAATTTTAAAAGAACATTATGTTCCAATGTGATATGATGCGTCCTCGTTTTATTAACATTTTTAACTTTCACAAATGATTGAACTCATATAATTTTGAAACAGGCCGTTTGGACCAACATATCCACAATGACTTTTTGAAGAGTAACACGCGCAGACTATCCCGGCTGCCATTCTTCATTTTATCCCCAGCTAATGCAATTAAACGACACATTAATGAACTCCATTGTGAACTTAGCATGGGCAATGTACTTAGCTTGCACCGAGAATGTGCAAACTCCACAAAGGCTGTCATCCGAAGCTGGAATTCAACCTGGTCCCTGGCGCTGCGAGGCAGCAGTTTTAACCACTGAGCCACCATGCCATCCCAAAAGCCGCTGATAATGAGGGAGGATCGTTAACAATGCAAACGGGAGACTGATGAAGTTTAAACTAACTGCCAGCATCAAACATGCGTTTCATGGATCCAAAAGTGGAATAAATCTCTTTCTACCCGCCCTCAACCCCCAATTACAGCCCGCTGTGGATAGGAGCGCTTTTACCAGCATCAGTAGGAACTCGCCATGCTGCAGCAATGAGGAGAGAGCAAGTTTGTATTGAACAATAAACAACTTTCCGTGCTTTCCAAAATAATCTTCCAATTTTTGGACCAATGCCAGCAAGGCAACCAATTGTCAACGTTTCCAAATTGCCAGCAAAAAAGACACCAACATTACTATTCAGATCCCATTTTCCAGCATTTCCTCCCTAGTGTTGTAAGCCTTTGTATTATAAGTATAAAGTGAAAACAAGAATGGCTTTCAACTGAGTCCTTCAACTGACCAAAATCCAAACAATATTTCTGGAAACTTACGCGTGAGGAATTTACACCTGGGAGTACTGGGGTGCTGGAGAATGGGAATGAGAGAGAAAAGGAAATGTTACTCGATGAAAGCATGATGGAGGACAAAATAGCAGATATCTTTGCTCATGGAAGAAAAAAATAGAAAACTCATCGGAATGGTATATTTTCCGAATCCCACATGAGCAAACTTTGCATTAGCACTTTCTACCCTTTATTCTAAGAAGCCATATGGATAAGGGACCAATGTTTGGGAGAAGATTTGCAGCGCAGTTGCTCTTTGTTGTGGTTCTGTTCGCAGAGCTGGGAATTTGTGTTGCAGAAGTTTCGTCCCCTGTCTAGGTGACATCCTGAGTGCTTGGGAACCTCCTGTGAAGCTCTTCTGTGATGTATCCTCCTGCATTTATAGTGATTTGTATTTGCCGCTTCCAGTTGTCAGTTCCAGCTGTCCACTGCAGTGGCCGGTATATTGGGTCCAGGTCAATGTCCTTATTTATTGAATCTGTGGATGAGTGCCATGCTTCTAGGATTTCTCTGGCTGCTCTCTGTTTGGCTTGTCCGATAATAGTAGTGTTGTCCCAGTCGAACTCATGTTGCTTGTCATCATGACCAGCTATCCTTATCCATGACAAGCAACATGAGTTCGAATGGGACAACACTACCAGTATAGGACAAGCCAAACAGAGAACAGCCAGAGAATTCGTGGAGGCATGGCACTCACTCCACAGATTTAATCAATAAGCACATCGACCTGGACCCAATATACCGGCCACTGCAGCGGACAGCTGGAACTGACAACCGAAAGCAGCAGATACAAATCACGATAAATGCTGGAGGAAACATCACAGAAGCGCTTCACAGGAGGTTCCCAAGCACTGAGGATGTCACCTAGACAGGGGACGAAACTTCTGCAACTCAAATTCCCAGCTCTGCGAACAGAACCACAACAAAGAGCACCTGCGCTCCAAATCTTCTCCCAAACATTGGTCCCTTATCCCCAATGGCTTCTTATAATTAAGGGTACTCTGTTTGATTGCCTTTTTTTTAAATACCATAATCAATCATTGCTGAGCATTATCATTTACCTTCCTAAAGCTCTGTACATTCACTCTCCTTCCCGGGGTTTATTTTTCTGCCTGCATGGATGAAGCATCTTCATTCTTTTGCTTTCTACAAGATATGAAACAAAACGACACAATTCAGAGACCTCGTACTGTTTAATAATTCAAAGGGGACTACACATCAGGCAGATGATTATAATGTGCTTACCATCATCTAAGAGTGATTCAACAGCCCCATTCTTCCTCTGCATCACTGTCGTTCAAAATGTCATATTCGTATTGGAAGTTTGTGAAATGACATCCTTGATCAGCTACAGAGAATTTCCATGTTTCTCTGGTGGATAGCTGTGATTGACCCATCTCCAATATTTCTGCGGTCTCCACTTCCCTGTATTGTCCAGAACAAAGGTAAACATAGCCTTTTTGTCTAATGATCTGCCAGAGTTTCCACATTCAAAAAAATGATCCACCGCCACTTCTACCATCTCCACTGGGAAAGCGTCATCAAACACACCTTCGCTTCTTGTCCGTTATTAGTATTTCACAGAGGCGATCCCCTGTGAGGAAACATTCATTACGCTAACACTTGCCCCTTTCCCATGGCACAGTTCCCCACTTGCAGAAGTTGAAATGATTGCTTATTCTTCTCTTCACTTCACACTGGCCAAGGCCACTTTACAGGCATGACAGGTGAAGCAGTTTTTCTCTCGTACGATTTCAACCAACCTCTTATCATTGGTGCACCTAATGACATTTCTTATACATTGGCGAGCCTAAACTGAGACCGAGTTACTGCTTTGAGGAACATTTCCATTTCTGAATGAATAACTGACATTCCACTCGGTTTCCATTTTAAAAAATCAGCCAGCTCCCTGAGCATGCTGCACTGTTCTGGTGAACCACAGCACAAGTTTCAGTAACTACTTTTTTTTGCTGTTTTACTTTATAACATGGAAGAAGAATGCTATAGAATCTTCAGAATCTGACTGCATTATGTCCGTTCTTCTTTTTTTTCATACATTCTACCTTTCGTTCTTCGTTTAACTTTGTTTTGTTTGCATCATTGTTATGTGGCAGGGACGGAGGAGGAAGCAATTCCACCTTTCACATTTTAAAATACACTCTTATTACACCGTCATTTCTCTTTCACAACATTCAATAAATTATTTATTTCTGCATTGGGTCTCCATAAACACGTTCCTTCCTTCACTCCTTTGCTTCTGCTACAGAACTACAACGTTCATTTTCCAATCGCATCCATTTCGGGATTTTGTCACGTTGGATTTAAAGCATTAACTCGGTTTCGCTCTTTATGCAGATGTTTCTTGAACAGCTAAATTTATTTGAATACGAACCCGCAAGAGCAATTTACGATCAAAGAAAACAATTTTGAATGTTGGAAATCTCAGGTAAAACAGAAAATCCTGTTGAAACCGGAGAGCTCCAGACAAAAGGTCACTGGTCCACAAATCTCAATTGTACATTCACTCCACAGTTGCTGCTTAACTTCTCCAGAAATTTCTTTTGTTGAACGAAGACGTTTCAAAATGATCAAATACTTTGTCCGACATTGAACACCATGAGAAACACACCAGGAAGTCAACTATACCAAAAACTGCAACAAATCTTTGTTTTTTAACTACACAAAGCTCTCATTAGCCACTCTACAGATTTCATATTCGTGGTCATGGAGAGAAACACAAGTAACCAGTTTCACTTTGAAAACACAACAGGAAAACACTAAAATTGACCTGAATTAGATTATGATGCAAAAATGGTTTGGGGGTATGTGTAAATTGGAGGATTGACAATCATGCCTTAATCATGTCTCCCAGCACTTTTCCATGGTCCTGTGTTGGAAGCATTCCCTCCTTACTGCAGTCTTGAATAGACAGCCTGAAAATATTCCAATTGCATCCAAGTTTCGCTACGATTTTCTCTCATTTTTGAACCTAGAGATCTAGTTTCCTCCAAATACCATTGTTTGTAATTTTATTTATGAACCTGTGCTATGCATTCTCAGTCAGCGTCTTTCATAGATCTAAAAGTACCTCATCTACTGTTTCTGCAAGAAACATTGTCGAAAAATTCCAGTTCAGCAATTTTGTTTTGAACAGTGTCTTGATGCAACTTCTTTTGTTTGTGCTGGGGTGGTTGCTTTCGCAACACACACAAAAGGAGTTGCATCAAGACACTGTTCAAAAGGGCCACAACACACTGCAGCACACCAGAATTGCAAAATGAGGAAGAAGAACACCTATAATATGTATTCGCCAAAAACGGATACCCCTGCAATTTCATCAATACATGCCTAAGGGAAAGACAATGGAATGAGGACATCCCACAACCCAAAGGACTAGCCACCACCATACATCAAAAACGTTTCTGCACTGACAGCCAGACTACTGCGACCACTAGGAGTCATAACAGGACACAAACCAACAACCACTCTCAGACAACAACTCACCGGGTCGAATGACCCGATACCCAGCAAGAGCAAAACCAATGTAGTGCACAAAATCCCATGCAAGGACTGAACAAAACACTACATAGGACAAGCAGGAAGACAGCTAACGGTCCGCCCCATGAACACCAACTAGCCAAAAAACGACATGACCAGCTATCCTTAGTTGCCACTCAATCAGATGACAAGCAACATGATTTCGACTGGGACAACACTGCTATTATAGGACAAGCAAAACAGAGAACAGCTATGGAACTCCTAGAGGCATGACACTTTTCCACAGATTGAATCAATAAGCACTTCTACCTGGACCCAATATACCGGCCACTGCAGCGGACAGCTGGAACTGACAACCGGAAGCAACAGATACAAATCACTATAAATGCTGGAGAAAACATCACAGAAGCGCTTCACAGGAGGTTCCCAAGCAATGAGGATGTCACCTAGACAGGGGACGAAACTTCTGCAACACAAATTCCCAGCTCGGCGAACAGAACCACAAAAATAAGGGACCAATATTTGCGTTCATTCTCTGACCTATACTTGGATGCCATAATAAGATTGGATTGG
The DNA here is from genome assembly GCF_020745735.1 of Hemiscyllium ocellatum. Lineage (NCBI taxonomy): Eukaryota > Metazoa > Chordata > Chondrichthyes > Orectolobiformes > Hemiscylliidae > Hemiscyllium > Hemiscyllium ocellatum. Next base: position 405,506 of record NW_026867634.1, read on the forward strand.
TTCGTTAATATTTTAGTTGATGCACATTTCTATCAAGGGCAACAAGGAAACAGATTTAACTTTTATCTTTTTCATTTGGCCATCTAACTAAGATTTTGTAACTAGTTACATGGTACCTTAAAGGGCGATCTGAAGGTTGAGCATAGCAAACTTTTCACTGCACTCTTGTATCCCTGTAACTGTGTAAACGTGAAAATAAAATTTTCTTCCAATTTAACTTTGGTTTTGTCTATTTGTTTACAAAGCATGCAATATCGATCTAATGACTCCGTTTCATGTTGTGTGATTTACGTTCTGCTCGGCACCAGCTCTGGCTGTTGCCATTCTAAGGAGCGAGCAGATCAGCGCCAGTTTGCACGGAAAGGTGAGTCACACTCGACGTAGATTTAATCGTTCTGTGTCATGGGCATCATTGGAAATGCCACCATTTACTACCCATCCCTAATGGCTTCAACGGATTGCATGCTTTCAGATGGCAATAAGGAGTTGTGGCTGTGGACCTGAAGTCACACCCAACCAGTCCAGCGGAAAATGATCCATTTTCTTTCATTCGCAAATGTCTTTTCACAATGAACGTTCCATTTATGATCATCATGAATGAGACTAGCTTTGGGAAAATAATTTCAGAAATAGTCTTATGACTGAGTGAACTGATATTCCATCTGTTTTAGACGTGGGATTTGAATCCATGTTCTCAACTGAAATTGTTGGACTACGGTGGGCACAATTTTAAGGGTACCACCCGAGGTTTCTGGTTAATCTCAATGTAGGACTAGAGAACATTGTGATTGTCAGAGCTGCATCTTTGAGATATTTTTCAATGTTAGATTTGATTTCCTCTTTTTTTCTCAGAACAGTAATTATTGTTTTATCAATTTTTGCATTGTTTTCTTAGGTTGGAAAACGAATATCAAAACAAACACAGATGTTGCTGGAAATTTTAATCAGAAATCGCAGCGTCTGAGTTAAACTTCCATAACAAATGACCCATCCTCAGGATTCCATACCTCAGTAGAAGATCAAAGCAAAGTACTTCAAAAACACAGAGGGATCAGTGGCCACGTCAGTGGAGAAATATAAAGGATCATTCAGTGCTGCTGAGTCAAAATCAGTGATTTCACTGCCTAATAACATTGTGGATTTCTGTACAGCATATAGACTGCATTGATTCAAGCTCATCGCCACCTCCCTAAGGGTAACAAGGACTGAGCACAGCTGACTAACCAGTCAGTGAATTTTCAGAGCTGCCGACTTCTGCTATTTGTTTGAAATATCTCTGGACAGCCGATTACAGTGTAAGAAAGATAAAAATTGATATTCACAGTTGACCTTGAAGAAACTCATGATGGGGAGCTCCTCAAATTGGGGAAACTGTGAAGGCGTTATTTCGCTAATCGTTCTCTGTTTGCTTGTAAATCTTAAATACTGAGTGGAGTTTTCTATAAGAAGACCTTCAATCAGTGCTGGAATTGGGAAAAAAAAATGACTTCCCAATCTGTAAGCGTCAAGATTACAAATGAAAGAAATGTTCCATCAGGGCCATCGTTGAATTTATGTATGCAAGTGGGCACATGTGTTTGGCCTCATTATCACAAGGCCGTTAGATAATACGTTCATTGTCTGTCGAAGCATAAGTCGGCCATTCAGACAATCAGTTATGCTGCAGAATTCAATCATGTCTGAGATGCTTCTCGACCCTAATGTCTTGACACCATCACTTATCCCTTGATGCCCTTGCGAATCACAGACCAACCTACTTTTGTCTTCACTCCACTCAATGACTTAGCCTCCAAAGCCTTCTGTGGAAATAGCTTCCACATATTCACCACTGTTTTCCTGTAGAATATCCTCCTCTCTCTGTATTAAAATGTCATCTCTTCACCCTTAGGCTGTGCGTTCGGTTCAGCATCTCGCCAACTCGTCAAAAACTATTCACCATGCCAAATTTATTCATGCCAAATTACAGTTTTCTGTAACTTGGAATGAGATTCTCTACCATCCTTAGAAACTCAATTGTGCATGTCCCAGATACACCAAATCTTGTCATTTGACATGCTCTTCATTCCTGATCATTCCTGTGAACCTCCGATAAACGGCCGACAACGTCAACATGTCCTTTCTTAGATAGAGATACAAAACTACTCGCAATATTGAATTTGGTGGCAGACATTGGCTTATACTGCCTTGGCAGTGAACCTCTGCTCTTAAATGTGTCATTGCCTACAGTAATGGTGCCACAATATTGGAGGATAACAGATGTTGTCCCCTTGTTCAAGGAGAGTGGAGACAAGATAAATAATTATCGATTAGTGAGCCTTACTACTGTTCTCCGTAAAGTGTTACAAAATGATTTTGAGATTTCGAGATTGGATTAATAAATACTTACAGCAGAATAAATTTTATAAATCACACAGCACTAGGTTATAGTCCAACAGGAGGCACACTAGCTTTCGGAACGACACTCCTTCATCAGTTGATAGTGGAGGGCTCAATCCTAGCACACAGAATTTATAGGAAATATTTAAAGTGTGATATAACTAAATTATACATCGAAAAATTGATTGCCTGTTAAGCCTTTCATCTGTTAGAATACAGTGATAATTTCACTTCTTTCATGTGTAAACCACATTTTTTTTTAAAAAAAGTTGCATTCGCGGGTTAGCTGTTAACAATGGTGATAGCTAGACAATATGCTGAATGTGTTAGCCCCCTGTGTTTTCTGTCTATACCATAATGTTTACATTGATTGTAATCTAAAATGTGAGAGAGTTTTACACGAATTCATGCAGCGTTTGAGTTCAGATTTCTACATGAATCCATGCAGTTTTAGAGCAATGTACAATGTAACCCTGCAAGTACAAATTCACCCCACAAAATATATATGTGCATATGGGTCTTTGCCTCTATCTCGGTTGGGGGTTGTGAGTGTGAGAAACTGTATGTCTGTGTTTGTAGTGATTGTCGAGTAGCATATGTCTGTGAGGGGGTGCATGTGTGATTGTGCGTTTGTGTCTGTAAGGGTGTGTGTGGGTGTCTGTGTGTGCATCTCTGCATATGTGTCCCTGTGTGCTTGTGTATGGGAATGCCTGTGTGTGTGAGAGAGACAGAGACTGTGTGCAGGTGTGTCTGTGTGTGTGTATAGTGCAATTGTGGTCACCTGTAATGTGACATGAACCCAAGATCCCGGTTGAGGCCCTCCTCAACAGAATATGTTCGTTCGGGAGAGTCAAGAAGGTTTTATGAAAGTTAAGTCGTGCCACACACACCTTATTGAGTTTTTTGAGTTGATGAGCAAGCAGGTGAATGAGAGTAAAGCGGTTGATAAGGTCGATATGGATTTCAGTAAGGTAGTTGATAAGGCTCCCCATGGTAGGGTATTGCACAAGATATGGAGCCATGGGATTGGGGGTGATTTAGTGGTGAGGATTAGAAGTTGATTAGCTGAAAGAAGTCGGAGGTTGCTAGTTGATGGAAATTGTTAATCCCGCTGTTCAGCTTCTACTTTTCGAGCTTTGGGATTAGTTTTAGACCCACGTTTTGTCATTTTTATGAATAACGCAGATGAGGGTGCAGAAGAATGTGTTTGTAATTTTGCCAATACACTATGATCGGTGGAATAGTGGATATTGTGGAAGGATGCTGAAGGTTTCACAGGCACATAGATAAGCTGCAGAGCTTGTTTGAGAGGTCGAAAATGTGGTTTAACGCTAAAATGCATGTGGTAATTAACTTTGGAAGGAGCAAGAGGAATAAACAGTACTGGGCTAATGGTCAGATTCTTTGTTGTGGAGAAAAGCAGCGAGATCTCGGTGTCCATGCACAGAGATCTTCAAAATTTACCACCAGGTGGACGTAACTGGCAAGTGTGCTTACACTGAATTTCGTTTCGTTATAGAGGGATAGAGTTTCGCTGCCAGGAGGTTATGCTGCAACTTTACAAATTTCTGGTATTGGTCCATACGGAGTACTGACTACAATTCTGGTCATCGCATCATACGAAGGATGTGAAAGCTTTGGAAAACATTCAGAGGAGATTTACTTGAGTGTTTCCTGGTATGGACGTAAGATCATATGAGGAAATGTTGAGAGATGAGACACTGTTAGAGATACGTAAGTTGACAGGTGACGTCATGGAGACATACAATATAATCGGAGATTTAGTTAGGGTGGACAGTGAGAGCTTTTTTGCTCAGATGCTGATGGCTAGCGAGATGGAATGTAGCTTTAAAACGAAAGATGACAGATATAGGACAGATGTCAGAGGCAGCTTCTTCACTGAATGCAGTAGGGGCCTGGACACATTGCCTGGAACAATGGTAAAATCGCCAACTCAAAGGACATTGAATTGTCATTGGATAAACATTTGGATTGAAATGGAATAGTATACGATGGATGGTTTTCAGGTTCGCTCAATAGTTCCACACAACGGGGGCCGAAATTCCTGTACTGTTCGATGATCTATGTTATATTCAAGCCATCTCAAAATGAATGTTAACGTTGCATTTGCTTTTAGAAATATGAAGTCATCTTAAATGTTAAGCTGACAACAGTAATCACTAGGATCGTAGACTTCTATTCTTCCTACACAAGTGCACAGCCTCACACTTTCCAACATTGATTTCCATCCACCACTTTTTGCCCACTCGCCTCGGCTGTCTAAGTCCACCGCCACCCTTCTTTTTCTTGAACACGTCTATCCTTCCAACGATCGTTTTGTCATTTTTGAATTCAGAAACATTGCCTTCGTTCTCTTCAAACCCATCTGTAAATTTTTGGTTTACATGAGCAAATCGGCGCAACATGTGAGAGAGGAAGCAGTATGGGTCTGATCAAATTTCTTGTGACTACGGCAGAGACATAATCAAGTTTCTCCATTTTGACCTTTTCATGATATAACAGAGTTCGAAGTTTTAAAAAGATATGCCTTTTTTGTGCCCAAGACAGTACGTGCTTTACATTCTAAATCGGTGTACTGAAAGTAGTCTGGACCTTGCAATATATACTAGTTACGAGGCTTACTTCTGGATTACCTTCCAGATTCCCTCCAGCTAATAAATTGATAAGTACATGAATATAAATGTTTGGAGAGGTATGGGCCAGCTAAATGAGACTAATTTAGTTTGGGATGACAATCAGCATAGAGTGGTTGGACTGAATTGTTTGTTTCCTTCTTGTATGATTCTCTGACTTTTGTTAAAGCTGTGAACGAGTAAGTCAGAACCTATTCCGTTACCATCGTTTTTAGAGAAGTGCTCAGTCAATCAAATCTATAAACATCATTAAATGGTTTAGATCTTTCCTAAATCCCATGCTAAACATCCATTCTTGCATGCAACGCCGGGTATGTTGTAGCTTGGAGATCAGGTTCTGAAAATAACATAAATTCTGTAACAGAATGGAATGGTGCATTCCTTTCAGTTTTGAACATTCTTTTTGATGATGTGAGCAATGTCATTTGGTTATCTTTCAGAAGTCTCTTGCAAACTAGACACAGCAATAAGACATTATCTCAGTATTGATCGAACAGACCTTAGATGCTGCATGGTCTCCGTCCACTCCTGTGTTGTTACATGGGCTTATTTGCGATTGTTGTAAACAGGACAGTGGATAGTTACTCAACAATAAGACATATGAGAACTAATTCAATGCTGACACTCAAGCGTAAACTTCTACAAAACCTTCCCAGTTCTGACACTCTTTCTATAGACAATGCAAATTCATCAAGATCATGACAAAAGAGAATATCTAATGTAAAAATTACATGTTAGATCTGTGTTCTTGTAAAACTGGTTACTGCCCTTACCAGTGATGACACTGAGTGTCATATAGTTCAGAAACAAAACGGAGGAAAATGTTGTAATCTTTTACATTACAAAAAAGTTCTGTTGTTCATTATTGTTCATCGGGGAAATTGGATATTTTAGTATACTAAAATAATTGCTGTTATCACGTTCCGTGCATTTCCAACTACAGGTCTGATTATGTGGACCTTCCGGGAAGACTGCATCTACATTATGTTGAAGGCTACTTGTAATATGGTGGAGCTGCACTCAGAGGTCACTCCAAGGTAAATTTGCTGAAATGATACTTCTGACTCATTCCTTCTGGTCTTCATTGGTTAATTGGGAGGCAAGGGATGGAATCAATGCTCATTTGCAGTGGTCTGTTCAGATTAAAAAGGGCACAGACTCTCCAGTGTCAGGATTTTGGAGAAATTATTACACTTATTTTAAACCACCAGGTAAATGGGCTCTTCTTCCCTGTTCTGCTTTAGTATTTGCCCTGAGATGTAGACGATGATGGTCATGTCAGTATATATCACCCACTCCATACCGATTCGAGAAAGTGGTCCAGACACTTCTATGGAATCTGCTGCAGTTTTTGTGGTGTGGGTGATCCCGCAATGGTCTTCGGGCTTCCCGAGACAATGACATTGACAAAAGAGCAGCAATATAATTCCAGGATTGTGTGGAATTTGGAGGAGAATATGGATGTATGGAACGTACATAGGACACTGTAGCTCTCGTCCGCTCGGTGTTAGAGTTTGTAACGGAAGGGGTAGCCTTGGTGATTTTCTTCGGATCGTCCTGTAGGCAGTAGACACTTGGTAGACACTGCAGCTGCAGGTTAGTTGATACTGCAGGAGAAACAGAATCTAGAAGCAGGAACATCAATCAATTGAACTGTTCTGTGCTGGACGCTCTTATGTTGTTGCGGCTGTGAGAACAGTACGGTGTTGTTTATTCCACCACAGACCTGACTGAAAGCTTGTTGGTTTTGCGGAGTTTCTGAAGGGTCGAGAGTTGTGACATTTGTCTCAGATTACCCAGCTCTACCCTGTGTCTATAATTATTGTGAAAGTCCAGCTGCTTCAGTCCAGCTTCTGGTCAGTGGGGAACAATATAAACTGGTTAATGTGAGTGCTCTGATGGTTCTATTATCAGACAAGAAAACCACGATGGAAGGTACATACCCATGAAGTTGTATGTTGAGGAGGAGGAGGTAAGTTGACACTGGAATTGCCTAGATGCATGATTTGTCCCTCTGGATTAGAAAATTGCAAATGTTACTCTGCTTTTAAAGGATGGTGAAAGACGAAAATCAGGGAACTACAGACCAGTTCACTTAGCATCTCTGATGGGGTAACTATCATAAGCTCGAATCAAGGATGGTGAATTTAAGTGAAGAGGAAGCTCAGAAACTTCATGTTCCGAAAAGTGCAGTTACCTTATCATTAACTTTCTCAAATTAAAAAAAAGATCGGATCTCGAAATTGCCAGCTTCAGGACTCTTATTGTTTGGTTTTGTTATTCATCAGAAAACCAAGTCACGGGAATTACGTTTATTTTCCAAACAAGATCTCCCATAAAAAGGCATGATGAGGTGAAGGTGGGAATAACGGAACGGCAGTCACTGGTTAATGAAGATCATTGTTCAGAGCTGGTACACACTAGCTAGAATAAAGTATTTGCCCCCATTCAGTATACATCTTTCATCTGTTTCTGAGGTTTGCATGCGATGTATGTTCCCATTGACACTGTCATTGTACAACCTAATCAGAACACATTTGCAAAATTAATGGAATAGAGGAGACAAAGTCTAACCTTTGAAATGCAATCTTCATTCGCCACGATTCGATGTTCTGTTGCTCATGTTTTCTTCACGGTAAAACATGTTACTTTTTTTCATTTTTTTCCGGTGACACTTGCCGTGTTACTCTCTCAGACTGCAAGATGAATACGATTTTGCTTTGCGTGTCAAAGGAAGAAGAATTTCCAATTTCTACGCTATGGATTGGAGAAGTAGAATCTAACCGAAAAAAATGTATTTCGGATTTCACACATGGATTTGATTCATTCTTTGAATGAATGATACTGCCTTCTGGTTGGTTTAATGTCTTGATTCAGGATGACGAGATCCATCGGAGAACGATGTAAGAGGACAATATGAAACATATCAAACAGCACAAATTGATGCACTTGATTGTGGAACTCACATTTAATGCAGGATTGAACCTGCATGGAAATCTGGTTGTAAAAAATGTAAGGTGTTGGATCTATTCGATGTGGATATTATGGCATACATACTGGATGAGATGTGATCTGATCAATGTTCACATGAAAGCTCATTTTAACACAGGACCGTAGCTACTTCACCAATATGAATTTCTTCCAAAGCAGATTTTCAGTTCCATTTCACAGCCACTTTTGGTCTGGTTGCTCTTGCCAAGCAGCCATAGGTTTGGCCACTGTCTATATCAGTCGAAATGTTCCATCTGCACCAAACCAGGCGATAATTTCAAAATGCCGAAACTGCTCATCACGCCAGATGCCTGAATTTCTTCCGGGCCTCATCTTCTAGCGATGACAAACCCTGAACCGTGTTCAATGTCAATGTGAACTTCAACATCATATCATTTCATTAAAATCATTTGCAACTGAGTAGAAACTACTGGATTGTGAAAGCAGTTTAAATTCTATATGAAGAATGTTTCACTTCAGTTCAAAATGGCACTTCCATGATCCCTGTTAATAAAAAGGTTATGACTCATTCAAAACCATTGCAGAAGCACTCTCCATTCTGGCCGAGTTTGCGAACATCACACAATGAATGTGGAATAGACAATTTGAAACCAAACTGATCTTTTAATCACAGCTACAGCACAGAGTCATCTGAAGTAGGAACACTGTCGAACATCTGATGACAAATAAAGTGAAAAGCTTTCTTCCTCGCCACACCTGCCACGGTTGCTTTGAACTACGGCATTGATAACCCCCATAAATACTTGAAAATATGTGAAAAAAGATCAGTCTGAGGATGGTGCATCTGGGAAAAAAAAAGTACATAAAATATAAAGGTAGGTAGGAGTGCAGAAAAAAAATGAAGGAAGAGTAATGCATAAGTTTGCATTTATTTCCGTGCAAGAGGTCTGACAGTTCATGCAGGATATTTTTCGGAATATGAGATGCCATAGCTTGTCCCAGGTATGGATGCGACAGGAGGGAGAGATAGGGGAGAAGGTGCAAGTAATGAAGGAGAGTGGCGCCTTTGATTTGGGGTAACATGATGGCGGAGCGTAGAGAGGATATTCCAGGGAGTATGCCCAGTTAAGCTATTCGGATACAGCTGAGAAATAAGAAAGCGGTGATCTCCTTTTTGTGATTTTAGTACAGGTCGTCCAGTAATCAGAAAGAAATCGAGAAACAAATTTGTAGGGCGATCTCAATTACCTGCAGGAAGAATAGCTTGTTTGTGGCAATAGATATTCAATTTTCAGGTATTGACTGGGACTGCATGAATTAAGAGAGAGTGGAATTTGTTTGGTGTGTACAAGGATTTTTTCTTGATCAGTATGCGGATGTACGTGGCATGGATAGGCTAAATTGACAGGGTGTTTTCCTTGGTTACAGCGAATCTAAAACAAGAGGATATATGTTTAAGGTGAGAGGGGATAATTTTCAAAGCTCACTTAGGGCCGACTTCTTCGATGCAGAGCTTGAGCATGTCAGGAATGGACGGTCAGAGGAACTGTAGAAGCTGGTGCAATTAAAGCATCTAAAAGGCATTTGAATAGGTACATTAATAAGGAGGATTTGAAAGAATACGAGCCAAATGTTGGAATGAGGGACTGGATTAGCTTAGGATACGTCGTGAGGATGGATGATTTGGTTTCCATGCTGTACATCGCCATGACTCGAAGCTTCATGCAGTACTACATGTTTTAATATATTTTAAGATGTTCCAAACCTAAAGGTAATAGCAAAGTGCATTATGTCAATGTCAGTAGTTTTCAGTCACAAGCTCATTAAAGCATCGGAGCAGAATTAGGCCATTCATCAATTTCAGTCTGCTCCATACTTCGATCAATGCGGATATGCACCTCACCCCCAGTTTCCTGCATTTGCCCTATAAGCATTCAACCTATTATCAATTAAAATTCTCTCTAACCATTCCTTAAATTCACCCAATTTCCCAGCTAACAATACAAATTGGAGTTACGAATTCCACAGCTTCACAAGCTTTTGGAGGAAGTAGTTTATTAACTTTTATAACTTATCCTTGTCATATCACTTATCGTTGTCATATACCATCACGTCCGAGTATATTCCAGTATAAGATGCATCCGCTCCGTGCCTGGTTTTTTCTCATATCTTTTATTGTATTGAAGAATTTAACTTGCACTCCTCTTATTCTTTAAATTCCAGTGATTATAGGTCCAAGCTGTTCAATCTTTCTTCATACAAGAAACGCCTCATCTCTGTGATCAATAAAGTGAAATTTTCCTAAACTGCCTCCAATATCACTTTCCTCAAATATTGTATCCGATGTTTCATGTGAGATCTCAACAACATGTTCCTTAGTTGCAAAACTACATTCTTACCTTAAACTTAATTCCATTCAATATCAAGGGCAACATTTCATTCAATTTCTTAATTGTCTGCTGCACCTGCAAGCAAGTTTTCTGTGACACATGAATGAGACCTCTGTGAACTCGAGCACCCCAAAGCTTTCTTCATTTAGATAATAGCTGACCTTCCCATTTTTCTGACGAAAATGGATGACGTCACATTTATCCACACAAAACAAAACAACACCTGCTACATTTTGATCAATTCCCCGAACCTATCGCTATCTGTTCTCTGAGATTCTAATTTTCTCACACCGATTTACTGTACTACCTATTTTTGTGCTATCTGTCAAATTGGCTCGAGAGATTTCTATCCCTGTATCCAAGTCAAAATTGTAGATTCTACATAGCTTGGATCCAAGGACCAAAACCTATGGCACCCCATTAGTTACATCTTGCCATCCAGAAAAATAACATTTATGGCTACACTCTGTCTTCTATCTATCAGCTGATCATCCATCTAAGCTAAACAATGACAGCAATCCCCATATGATCCAACCTTTTCAACTTTTGTTTTCGACCCACGTTGTCAAATGCCATCCAGAAGTCAAAGTATTGGATCCCTATTAACCAGTTTGCTTCTCCATTGTTGAGGAAAACTGGGATATTTTTGAAATATGATTTGCACCAAAAAGCAATGCTGACTCTGCGAGGTGATGTTATCATTCATGTGCTGTTATTGGTTCCTTGATAATTGATTCTAAAACTTTCCAAAAAAGCAGATATTAAACTAACCATTCCGTAATCTATCATATATTGATTTCCTCGCTTTTTGAATAAAGGCGTTACATTAGTATTTCTCCAATCCAATGGAATCATTCCCGTGTCCGGGAATTTTCGAATATTGTACTCGTTGGATCCACTACCTCGACCTCCAATTTTCTTTTCAGTTAACGACGATATAGAATATCAGGCCCAGGGGACAAATCAGCTATTAATCCTAATAGCTTGCTGAATACCTTTTCCCTCTTGATGTTGATTGTTCTCAGTTCTGCTTTTATTTTTGTTGGCTCTGACATACCCGTTCTCATAGGAATGGCACCATTGTAATTCAGTGTGAAATCTGAGGCAAAGTATTGACTCACCATCTCTGCCATTTTAATGTTCCACACAATTAATTGTCCGGTTCCATCTTCCAAAGGACCATAATTTGTCTTCGCAACTCTCTTTCATTTTCAATACTTGGGAAATATTTTGTTGTCCTTTTTTGATATTTTTGTACCTGTTTTGTTTTGCAATTTCACTCACTCTTTCTGTTAGGTTTTATTTCGTATGCCATTGTTCATTTTGAAAGGTTACCAATATTTTAAGTTGCCACAAGATTTTTCAATATAGTATACCGCAGTTTTTGAACTTGCATTGTCCTCGAAATACTTGTTCAGTCATGGATGTGTTTTTCCTGGTTTATCATTTTCTTCTTTTTGGGATGTATTTCAGTTGTTATGCTCCATAAACATCTGTCACTGCTCATCTGCTGTCTTAACATTTAGTTTTTCTGCCAAGTCTACTGGGCAAAATCTGTCCTTGTGCCTATGTAATTTCATAATACATAGGTCATAGAACTTTTCAGTACAGCGCAGGAGCTTCGTCCCTCAATGTTTGCTCAATTATTTAACTTAAAGTAAGATTCTTTTAAAACGGACGCGTCAAATTACTGCCGTCCATTTTCTTGTTCAGCATTCGCTTAAATATTTCTGCTCTCTCTGATTCTACTTCACTACTGGTAGTGCATTCCACACACCCACCACGCTCTGTGTAAAGGAACTACCTCTGACATTTCCTCTATACCTTCCTCCAATCACTTGAAAATTATGACCCCTCATGACAGCCATTTCTGCACTGGGGAATATTGTCTTGTGATTTACTCTATCTATGCCTCTCTTGCCTTGTAGACCTCTATCAAATCACATCTGTTCCTTCGTCACTTCAGAGTGAATAGCCCAAGTTCACGCATCCTCTCTTCGTCAGACAAGCTCTGCAGTCCAGGTATCGTCCTGGTAAATCACTTCTGCATCCTCTCAGAAGCACTTACACTGTTGCCAAAATGAGACAACCAAAACTGGACATTATATTCGAAGCGGGGTCCAAAGCAGTTTCTATAGAGCTGCAGAAAAAACGTCAGTTCTCTGAAACACAAGTCCCCTGTTAATGGAAACCAAAACACGTATGCTTTCTTCACAGCCCTATCAACTTGGTTGGCCACTTTAATATCTCTATGTATGTGGTCCCCCAATATCCCTGTTTTTCTTTCAGTATGCCAAGAATCCTGTCTTTTCCCCTGTATTCGTCGTTCATCATGCAATTTTGACATTCCATTCTGAATTATTTTGCATTGATCCAGGTTGCTTCCCATCTGCCATTTATTAGCGGAGCTCGGCATTTTGTCAGTGTCTTATTGCAGCTTACAAAAGCCCTCTACATTTATCTACAACACTATCTAGCTTTGTGTCATCGGAAAACTTACTAACACACCCTTCCACTTCTTCATCCAAACCATTTATGAAAGCTGCTAAGATCAGTAGCCCCAGAACAGATTCCTGTGGGACGTCACTGGTCACTTACCTATGGCTAGAATGCTTTCCTTACACTACCACTCCCTGTCGTTTTCCGCACAGCCAAATCTGTTTCCAGACGGCCAGGTTTCCCTGTATCAAACATTTGGTATGACATAATGTGAGGAATCTTCATATATTTCTTACTGATAGCCATATACACCACTTCCAATGCTCAACCATCATCAACCTGTCTCTTCAATGTTTAAAGAACTCAACCAGGCTTTAATGTATCACCTGCACCTCACAAATACATGCTGAGTATCTTTAATCAAACTGTTTTTTTCCGGATAATCAGAAATCCTATCTCTCCGAATCGTTCCCAGGACCTTGATTAACACAGGTTTAGGACTGAATGGTCTGTCATTCACAGGGATTTCCCTGTTCACTTTCTTGAAAAGAGGAAGAGAAATAGCCTCACTCCAATCATCCAGTCCTAATCCCATGGAGAGTGAGATTGCAAAGGTTATCGTCAGATGCAGATTAATCTGATTCCTCGTTTACTGCAGTAGCCTTGTTTTTATGTGGTCCGGCCCTAGGGAATTATCTATCTTAATGCTTCCCGGAATTTTCAGGACATCCACTTTCTTAATATCAAGTAGTTCAAGCCTGTTAAACTGAATCGTGATGTTCTCTGTATCAAAAAGATCCCTCACTGTCTCGTTAATACTGAAGCAAAAAGTTCATGAAGGGCATCGCCTAACTCGTCAGTACCACTTCACTATCCTTCCACAAATCGTTTATTCCTCACGCAAATGCAGAATGCCTGTGGGTTTTCCATAGTTCTGACTGCAAAACCTTTTTCGTGCACCTTCTTATTTATGCTCAGTCTATTTTTGATTTCTTTTCTTCCGACTCTATAATCATCTAAAGTTGTCCCTGGTGGCTTCCTCAAAATTACGTGAACTTCTTTATTGTGACGAGGAGCTCCTCTTATCTTTCCTCCAAGGCTTCTTCACCACAACATTCGTTGCCTGTCTCAGTGAGACAAAGTTGTCCCATGCTCGACCAAGTGCTCCTTAAACAGACTTTACATTTATGTTGTGCATTTCCCCTAGAAAAAATCGTTCCCAATTCATAATCCAGAAATGGTGTTGAAAAGCAATATAATTTCCCCTGCCTCAATTCAATACTTTCCAACACTTTCTGTTCCTATATCTCCATATGGTTATAGTAGAGGTGAGGAAACTATGATCACTGCCACCGACATGCTCTTCCACGGAGAGATCTGACACCTGGCAAGTCCGTAGCCGAACAACAAATCCAATATGGCCTCACCCTTCATTGGCTTATCTGCAGAGAGAGTCAAGAATCCATTCTGGACACACCTGGTGAAATCGGTCCCACCAAGATCATCTGCACGAAGGAGGTTCTAATCAATATTGGGGAAGTAGAAGCCACTCATGAAAAAAATTAGTCTGTGACACCTGCCCCTTTCCAAGATTTGCTGTTCCTCCATTTCTTTGCTGCTACGTATGGGGTATTAGAAAACACACAACAAAATGACTGTTCATTTTCTGACACTGACTTTCACCCATGCGAAATCTGCACATAAATCTTCCTCAACAGGCTCCTTTCTTGAAGCTGTGATATCCTCTCCAATTTACCGCCTACTCCCTGTACTTTTTTACTAACTCCTTGTTCTTTTTTACATATCTTAGTCCTGAAGCTTCTAGAAACCATCACTGCCGCTCTGAAATTATTGTCTCCGTTGTGGTTACAACATCGTAGTTCAAAGCAATGAACAATGCTCTAAGTGCATCACTCTTATTCGTGACATACCTTGCATTGAAGCATACACACATTGAAATAAACTTTACCACCTTATTAGCTCTGTATCCTTCTTGAAGTGCACTTTGCATTCTGTTTCTCCCCGTTCAGCAAGTAACCTCTCCTCTGATCTGCAGCTCTGGTTCCATCCTCCTGCTAAATTCATTTAAACCCTCTCTATGTGCTTGAGCAAATCTTCCACTCATGGTATTAATGGCCCTCCAGTTTAAGTGCAAACCGTCGCTGATATACAGGGCCCACTTGGCCCCGAAGGTAACCCAATGATTTACAGCTGACGTCCGTCCTCCTGCACAAGCTCTGTTGCCACCTGTTTAGCTGCACTCGCTCCTTGTTCCTGGCCTCACTCGGTTGTGGCACCGATGGTAATGCTAAGTTTTCTTCTCTGCTCATCCTGCTCTTTAGTTTCGAACCTCAGTTACTGAAGTCACTTTCTACATCGTCATCTTCATTTCTATGTATCTCATTGGTGCCATTGTGCACCACAACTTCCGTCTGCTCACTCTCCCTGCTCAGAATCTTGGAGACTCAATAACAGATATACCAGACCCTTGCAGGTGCAAGGCAACTGCGAGTTCCATTCCTGACCAAAAAAAATCTTCTGTCCATTCCTTTAACTATTCAGCCTTCTAAAAATAGCCCTTCTCTACTATTCCCCATTCCGTTTGGAGCCACTGAGCCAGGCTCAGCGTCAGGCACCTGGTTATTTACTTTAATTCCGAACCATTAATTTGGGACTGCACTTTCTCACCTCAGACTGAAAGTTGAATTCTTCCTGATGAAGGGCTTTTGTCGGGAACGTCAATTCACCTGCTCCTTGAATGCTGCCTGTCGTGATCTGGTTTTTTTTCTTGCACCAACTATCGACTCTAATCTCCAGCATCTGCAGCCCTGCCAAATATTTGTTTCCTTTGCTGTTTATTATTTGTATACAAACTGATGTCACATGTTGATGTCCTCTGCGTATGGCATTTCTCATCATTGCACTGTTCCTTCCTTCCCCAGAAATGCCACAACACCTCCTTTTCCTTTCAGTCAATCGTTCCCCAACGCTGAGTACCCTTGGATATTCAAACTCCAGACCTGTTCTCCTTGTAACCATGTCTCAGTATTCACGACCAAATCTTAACATTTATTTTTATTTGCACCAATGTCTCATTAATTTCGTTTTCAATTCTTTATGCATTTAGACACAACTCTACCTCATGAATCGTTCTCCCTGCCTCACTAACTCTTGCATTTAAATTGGTAAATACCCCTACACTTGCAAGAAATTCCTTTTTCGTAAAGTCATTCACCAGTCCTGTCCCTTACATTCAATATTTGGTAACCATTCGTGACATTGTTATTCTGCAATCGCACCTTCTTCTCTGATTTGCGTTTGCTAATTTCCTGGACAACTGAATTCTCCACCCGCCCCACCCCCATTAAGGATCCACAACACTCGTTCGATGATTCCCAGAACTCTAGTTCTATCATGGTTAAGAGGAAGACCGTCCCATCAGAACATATCCCTTGTTCCCCATTACTGTTGCCAAAGTCCCATGAATTAAAACCAACCTTTCCCAAACCAATCAATAAGCCACGCATTTACCTGCTTAACTTTATTTTCCTCATGTTAATTAGCTCGTGCATAAGGTTGTAACCTGGAGATTATTATCCTTTTGTGTCTGCGTTTTAGTATACCTCCTGGTTGTTCATACTCCATTAGCAGAAGCTCTGCCCTAGTTTTTTTTTCTTTTTATACCGCTTACCCCCAAGTGAACAACATCTATTGGATCATTGCCGTCCCTCTCCAAGTTCCTCTGCAGCCCAGATGAGATATCCCATGGCCGAGAATCATGTCTGCAGCTCATTCCTCGAGACGCTCTAGTCAGGTGATAGAGCACAATGTCTGTAACTCCAACTGTACCATCCACAATTGGAACAACGTTTCTCTTCCTCCACTTGAATGGTTGCCACCCCCATGGTGACATGGTCAGTCGGCTTATCCTGCCTGCAGACCCCATTCCATCCACACAGAGAGCAAAATACTTGAACCTGTCAGTGAAGAATACTGGCGGAGGCTCCTGTAACATTCCCTCCTGGAACCCTCTAGATGCCTCAGTCAAGCCACACCCTCCTGCCCCTGACCACTGTTGCATTCGAGCTAGTGACTGTCTCGTGAAATACAGTGTTCAGGTAATTCACCCCCTTCCTCATATGTTGCAATGTTTGACGCTCAAACTCCAGCTCATTGACGATAATGCGGAGATCCTCACGCACCCAACATTTACGACAGGCATGGGCACTGTGTTCAAAACAGAGTCCAACTGATCTAACATCATTTAGAAAAACTACATCAATTGTACCCCACCCTTATTTTATTAATTACACTCTAGCTCTGTCATCTCCCTCCAGGCTCACAAACCTCTGTAACTCTTTAATATTCGAGCCCCTCTACACTCCTTATTTCTGTATTACACCTCCAGCGTTACAATCTTGACAAATGTTAAATCTCCCTCCAGCCACACAATCCTCCTTCTAACTGTATTCACTCTCCAACCTCACAAATCTCTCTTCCTATGTAAAATTTCTCCAGGAGCACATTCTCCCTATTCCTCAAATCCCCAATCAGTCTCACAACCGTCCCTATCACGGTAAGTCCGCTCCAGCTTCATAACCCTCTGTATGTCTGTAATTCCCCATCAGTCTCACAAACCTCCCTGTCTCTGTAATCTCCCTCCAGTGTCATAATCCTACATATCACTGTAATACTGCGCCAGCCTCGCAAGCTTCCCTATCGCTGTAGCACCCTGCAGCTTCACAATTCTCTCTCTATCTGTAATCCACCTGCAGTCTCACAATTCCCCCATTTGTATATGCCCCTCCAGCATCAAAACGCTCCCTAACTCTGTAATCCCTCTCTCACCTCATAACCCTCTCGAATGCTGTAATAACTCTCCAGCTTCACGACTCCACTGGTAATTGTAACTCCCCTCCCTCCAGTCAGTCCACTTCCATATCTATGTCATACCCCCAGCCTCACAATGCTCCCGAACACTGTAATCTCCCTCCAGCCTCACAACAGTTCCTGTGTTCCTAATTGCCCTCCTGCCTCACAGCACTCCTTATATCGCTCATACTCCTCCCTATCTTAATTCTCCCTATCTCAGTAATGTCCACCCTGCCTCACAATGCTCCCTATCATTCTAATTCCTTTCCAGCCTTTTACTGTCCTGATACGTGTAATAGTAACAGCCTCACAAACCTCCCGATTTCTGTAATCCTCTTCCAGCATCACAACCATCCTATGTCTCTAATATCTCTCCAGCCTCAGAATCGTCCCGATCTATGTTATCCCCATACAGCCTCGCAACTTTTCCTATCTCGGTAATACCCTTCCAATTTCACAGCCATTTACTATTTCTTTAATCCCCTCGAATATCACGACCCTTCCTATCACCGTAATCCAGAGAATCCTCACAATTTTTCATCTTTTTGGAATGCTCCTCTATCTTCATAACCTTCCCCATTTGCAATCATCCTCCAGCTTCACAAGCCTCGTTATCTCTATAACAGGCCTCCAGCATTCACAAACATTCCTATGTCAGCAATCTCTCTCTAACCTCACAAAAAATTCTCTATTTATAATCCCCATTCAACACCTCAACACTCCCACTCTGTACAACGCCACTCCAGTCAAACCGCCCTCCCTCTCGATATAATCACCACCAGCCGAACAACTCTTCCAGTCTCTGTTATAAATTCCCAGTTTCACAACCCTCCCTTTATCTGTAAATCAATTTTGCCTCAGAACAGTCCCTGTCGTTGCAATCGCCCTTCAGTCTCACAAACCTTCAGTCTGTGTAATCGTCTCCAACTCCACAACCCTCTCTATCACTGTAATTCACCTCCAGCCTCAAAACTTCCAATATTTTTCTTCCCCCTCAAGCCTCACAGCCCTCCCTATTTCTTTGAACATCCTCCAGCCTCACAACCCTCCCTATTTCTGTAATGACCCTTCATCCACAGAAACGTCCCTATCTCTGTAATACCGTGGCAGGCAAACAACCTTCCCAATCCCTATAAGAGCCATTGCCATCTCACAACCCACTCTGTTCATGCAATCTCCTTCCAGCCCCACAACCCTCAATTACACTGTAAGCACGCTCCAGACGAAACATCCGGACTATCTCTGTTTCCCCTCCATTCTCACAACCCTCTATAACTGTGTAATGCACATCCAGATTCTCAACTCTCCCTATCCATGTAATCACCCTCCAGCCTCACCAACCTCACTGTATTTGTAATGAACTTTCAGCCTCACAACCTTGTCTAACTCTGTAATCCTCTCTCATCAACCTCCAGCTTCACAACGCTCCACATATCTGTAATCCACCTTCAGCCTTACAAACCTCTCTGTCCATGTAATACCTTTCCAGCCCACAACTCTCCAGAACTCTGTTATCTTGCAGATGACCAAACCTCCCTATAACTTTAATCTCCATCCAACCACACAACCGTCCCTAACTGTCTAATACCCCCCCAGCTTCACTGCCCTGTCTAATTCTGTAAATACCCTCCAGCTTCACCGCACTTTCTGTCTTTGTAATGACCCTCCAGATTCATAACTCTCCCTGTCTCTGCAATCCCCATCCAGCATCAGAACCCCCATCTCTCTAAACCACCTGCAGCCAAACAACTTCCATCTCTCTGCAATCACCATCCAGCCTCACAGCATTCCTTATTTCTGTAATCCGTCTTCAGCCACACAAACATCCCTATCCCTACAATTCCCCAGCCTTACAAAACTCCCTATTTCTATCATGCCCCCAGAATCCCAACCCTTGAAGCCTGCGTAAGCTTCCACCAGCCGCAAAACCCGCCCAATATCTGTAATGCCAATATTGCCACACACTCATTCCTCACTCTGAAATGTTCCTCCAGATTCACAATCATCACTATCTCTGAAATGCACCTCCAGCGTCAGTGCCACTTCCTGTTTTTTGTAAATGTCGTCCAACATCTTTACCTTCGCTCGCATTGTAATACCTCTCCAGCCTCACAACCCTCCATATCTCTGTAATTCCCCCCCTTCATCCCAATCCTCCCAATCTCTGCACTCTCTCTCCAACCTTACAAAATTCCCTATTGCTGTGATTCCCCGGCAGCCAAAGAACCATCCCTATCGCTCTAATCTCCGTTCAATCTGGCAAAGCCCCTTTCATTTCAACCCCCCTCCAACCTTACAACTCTCCCTATATCTTGAATCCCCCTGCAATCTGACAGCCGTGACTGTCTGTGTCATTCCCATTCAGCCTCACTAATTCTCTTTCACTATAATCCCCCTCCAGTCTCATAATGCTCCCTCTATATACACGGAATGGGATTATTTGGCGCCGCCCTTTGGCGCCGATTATTTGGCCCCGCCGCTGTGGCTCTAAATTATTTCAGCGCTCATTAATTTGGCTCTGAGCTGTTTTGGCTCCAATTCATAATTTTGAAAAGAAGTCTTGTGGAGACTGTAAGAAATTCGTTTTTATTGCATTGTGAGAAAAAAAACTAATTATTTTTTATTCATTATTTTTAATGTATTCATTATTTCTAAACTATTCATAATCAAAAAAGTCTTTATTTTGCGGCATTTATCAAGCACATTTTGATTTGTCTCTCTTGCTCAGAATGTTTTCAGCCATTTCTGGTATGGGCTCTACAAGAAATGCAGCTTTACAAATCTCCCCAAATCTGTAACGAGTATCCAGCTTCACAATCCTCCCTATCTCTGTAGCCCTTTTCTGCTAAACATCACTCCCTATGTCTGTAATTTCCCTCCAGCATCACAACATTCCACAATTCTGTAATCCCCCTCATGCTTCGCAATCCTCCCTCGTTTGGAATTACCTTCCTGCCCTAATAGTACTCGTCATTCCTTTAATTCCTCTGCAGCCTCAGAATGCTCCTTACGTCTTTAATTCACCTCCGACATTACAAACCTACCTATCTCGGTAATCCTTCTCTGAAGTCACAAGTTCCCTGACACAGTAATCGTCCTCTAGCAAAACTACTGCCGGTATATCTACAATCCCTCTCTAGACCCACAAACTTCCCTATCACTGTAATTCGCCTCCAGGCTGAACAGTGCACCTATCCCTATCATCCCGCTCCAGCATCACAAAACCTCCCTGATTATGCAACCCTCCTCCAGCATCACCACATCCATTTCTGTTTCAGAACATACCAGACTCTCAACCCTCCCAGGACATGTAACGCACCTCCAGCCAAATAATCGTCCCTATTTATGAAATCCCTCCTCAAGGTAACAAACCTCCATATATCCGCCTGCAGCCACCCTATAATCTCTGCCCCTGTGATGCCCCTCCCACCTGACAAGTCTCCCCAGTCCTGAAATCCCTCACCAGCCTCACAACCTTCGCTATTTCTGTCATGACCCTCCAGCTTCACAATCTTCGCTATCTCTATAATCCCCATTAGCCTCACAAACCTCCCTATCTATGACTTCCCGCAGCCTCACAAACCTCCCTACAACTGCAATACCACTCCAGCCTCACAACATTCCCTAAACCTGCAATACTCCAGCCAGATTCTCAATCCTGCCGATTTCTTTAGTCCCCTCCAGCATCACAGCCCGTTTGACTGTGTAATGCCCCTCCAGTCTCACAGCCCCTCCCCCCCGACCTCTGTCCACCTGCAGGACCACAGCTCTCCCAGTTCGTGTAATTCCTCTCCAGCCTCACATCTCTCTCTGTTTCTCTCATACCCCTCCAGCATCAAATTCTTTCCTTTCTCTGCAATGCCCCTCCAGTCTGACAACACTCTCTATCTCCGTCATTGCTGTCGAAACGCATCACTTTTTTAATATCTGTAACCTCCTTCCAACCTCTCAACTCTCCCACTCTGTGTAATGCCAGTGCAGCTAATCCACCAGCACTATCATGCAATAGCTCTCCAGCCTAACACAACTCCAGATCTCTGTAATTCCCCTTTAGCTTCGCAAGATTCCCTATATCTCTAATCCCCCATCGAGCATCCCAATTCTGACTGTCTGTGAAAGCCCCCTCCAGCCTCACGACCATCTCTATCTCTGTAATCCATCACGAGGCTCTCAAAATTTCCTCTCACTGAATTCCCCCTCCAACCTTATACTTCTCCCTATACCTTTAATATCTCACCAGCTTCACAAAACTCCCCACACCTGTAACACCCCTGCAGGCTCACAGACCTCCAAATTTCACGATTTGCCCTCTAGCATAACAGACCCTCGCATTGTTTAATGCCGCTTCAGCCTCACAGCCCTCCATACCTCTGTCATCTCCTTCCAGCCTCAGAATTCCGCCTGGCTCTTGAATCCACCAGCAGGCTCATAGCTCTCCCTGCCACTGTGATTCCCTCCATCCTCACACCCCTGCGTATTTCAGATTCACCAACCTCCTGATGTCTCCAACCTACTTCCAGTCTCACAAACCTTCATTTTGTTTGTAATCGTGCTGCAGCCCCATAATCCTTCCCACATCTTAATTCATGCTCTCGCCTCGCAACCCTCCCTTTCTCTGCAAACCCCTCCAGCCTTACAACCCTCTATGTCAGTGGAATCTCCATCTAGACCCTTAAAGCCCCATGTCTGTAATCCCTGTCATCCTCTCAGTACACTCACTCTGTGTAATTTCCGTCCAGCCAAACCAACCTCCTGATTTATGTCTCCCTCGAAGCTAACAACTCTCCCTATCTCTTTAATCTTTCGACAGCCTGACAAGTTACCCTATGTCCATAACACCCTCCAGCATCATATTCCTCTCTATCCCTGCAATCTACTTCCAGCCTCAAATCATTCTCTATCTCAGTAATCCACCACCTCCAGTCTCAACATCCTCTGTGAGTGTAATCGTACTTCAGACTTAGAACCCTCTCAATTACTGTAATACCCCTCCATTCTCGCAACCTTCCCTATCTATGTAAATCTCATTCAGCCTCGGAACTCTTGCCAACATTTTATCCTATGCTTAAGCTCACAATCATTCCAATGTCTGTGATCCCCTGAAGCCTCTGTCGCCTCTCACTGTGTGCAATGCATTCCAGCCATACCACCCTCCTTCTCGATGTAACCTTTTCCAGCCTGACAACCACCTGATCGCTGAAATCCCCCTTCAACTTCAAAAACCTCCTTAGATTTGCACTTACCCTCCAACCTCTCAGCACTCCCAGAATGTAAATTGTTTCTGCAGCTAAATCGACCTACTTATGAAATGCCCCAGTAGACTAACAGCTTTTCAAATATGTTTAATCCCCGCAGTATCACAACTTTCCTTACGATTGTAATACGCCTCCAGCCTCAAAAACCAACATATCTCTGCAAACTGCATCCAGCCTCACGACCCACCGTACCTCTGTAATGGATGATTTTAGTTCATGATGAGGGGTTTGTTAAACATCATTTATTGATGTGACACGAGTGGTGCTGATCCACAGCAAGAATATCAAATTACAACAGATGGATCTCCGCCTAATCTGGTCCCTTGCTTGGGCTGTGGAAAACTTCAGATAAACCATCTTCAGTCATCTCTCCCACATGAGTGAGCAGCCATATGGTCTAGTAGGATATTGCTGACTTTTCCTTTTAAATAATGATGCCACTGTGCCTCGGGGGTGGAGACAGTGAACGTGGAATGTGGTGGATGGAACACCAACCAGTAACAGTGCTTTGTCCTGAATGATGTTAATTTTCTTTCATATTGTTGGAGGCTGCATTGATGCAGATACGTTGACAATGTTCCCACACGATCACGACTTTCACCGCATCGACTGCAAACAGATTTTGGCTTATCATTCATTTAGAGAAACTGAGATTATTCTCCTATTTGCAAAGGAAATTCAGGGGAGCTGTGGTAGAATTGTTTACAAATATACACATTGGAATATTAAAACTTACACTGGTCAGCTGAACTTCAAATGACTACATGTTTTGAAGGAGATCTAGTGGGAAAACGGAATGATTCAAAGGAGTAATTTTATGCAGAAAATGGGACACAATACTCACACACAATGCAAATATCCAAGTCCAAATAAATTTGGTAATTCGTTCAGAGTTTGACGTTGCAATTCTTGAGGTCCACATCTGTCTGTACATTTATAATATAACGTAACAGATTTTTTTTTTCAAATCTATCGCTTACAGTCCCCCATAGAAATTCACAACATCCCTTCCTCCTGACCCAGGATGACCATGCATTTCCTCTGCCGTACATTGTAAACGAACTGGACGAAGGCATACAAGGGTGGGTTAGCAAATTTGCAGACGACACTAAAGTCAGTGGAATTGTGAATTGTAACGAAGGATATTGTAGGTTACAAAGAGACATAGATAAGCTGCATAGCCGGGCTGAGGGGTGGAAAATGGAGTTTGATGTGGACAAGTGTGAGGTGATTCACTTCGGTGAGAGTAACCGGAATGCAAAGTACTGGTCTAGTGGTAAGATTTTTGGTAGTGTAGATGAACAGAGATGTCTCAGTGTCCAGGTGCACAGATCCGTGAAAGTTGTCACCCAGGTTGACAAGGTTGTTAAGTAGCCATATAGTGTTTTAGCTTTTATTAATACAGGGATTGAGTTCCACAACCATGAGGTTATGCTACAGCTGTACAAAACTCTGGTGCGGCCTCACATGGAGTATTGTGTACAGTTCTGATCATCGCATTATAAGAAAAATGTGGAAGCTTTGGAAATGGTGCAGTGCAGATTTACGTCGATGTTGCTTGGTATGAAGGGAAGGCGTTATGAGAATAGGCTGAGTGACTTCACTGGAGAGAATAAGTTTGAGAGGTCCATTAATAGAGACATATAAGATAATCAGAGGGTTATATAGGGTGGACATGGAGATCCTTATTCCAAGTAATTTGACGGTGAGCACGAGGGGGCATAGCTTTAATTTGAGGGGTGATAAATTGAGGACAGATGTCAGACGTAGTTCCTTTACTCAGAGACTAGTAAGGGTATGGAATGCTTTGCCTGCAACTGTAGTAGGTTTGGCAAATTTAAGTGCATTTAAGTCGTGATTGGACAACCGCATGGACGTACATGGAATAATGTAGGTTAGATGGGCTTCAGATTAGTATGAGAAGTCGATGCAACATCGAGGGCCGAAGGGCCTGTACTGTGCTGTAATGTTCTATGTTCTATGTTCTATTAATCCTTGTGGAAATAAGCAGTCAATTCGAGGGGAAAATCGATGTTGTTTTCTGTGAGTTTCCACATTGCACCTTCATGTGATGGAGCAGAGCAAGCGTTTTTCTCATGCGGCAGAATGTTTAAGAGTTAGTGAGGTACGAGGACCAAAATTTGCTTCCTTTACTTTTCTTCCGTGATGCCACTCTACTCGTCAATAAGACAAGGGGTGTGAAAGACTGATGCAGCTATATGGACAAGGTGCCTTCATTCTGAACAATGGTTCGCCAGCTCCTGCCAGTCATTCGAAAGTGCATACAGAAAAATATAGCAACGTTGCGTACTTCACAATGCCCAGTACTCCCAGTAAAAAATTTTAGAAGAGTGAGGGGAAAGTCATAGAATAGGCACAACGAAATTCTCAGTTAATTAAAAATGGTTACAAAGAGACATTCATTTGAAAAAGTGGGCAACAAATTGGAAAATGGAGTATAACTGGAAAATGTGATGAAGTTGTTGGTCATGGAGGAGAATGCAAAAAAAAGGTAATATGTAATTGTTGACAACTTTAGAAAGCTGGATCAGAAAGAGACTTGGTATTATTGTGCAGGAACCCGGGGCGCTATCACAAAATTAAAATTGTTAATCAGAAAGGGGAGTGGAATGTTGTCCTTTATTTCAATAAGAGATTGGAATGTATGTCTGAGGAAAACTGCAAAAACCACTGGTGAAATCACGTCAAGAGTAATGTGTGCAACTTTGGTCTACATTTTTAAGGAGATACATCACATTATTAGAGGCATTTCAGAGATGTTTCATTAGGATGACCCTGGTATGGAGGGATTCCCTTTTAAGCAAAGGTTGAACACGTTGGGAATCAACTCACTGGAATTTGACAGAGTGAGATGCAATCTCATTGAAACGTCTAGGATTCTTAACAGGTTTGACTGGATAAGTGCTGAGACAATATTTCCCATCATGGAAGAGACTACAGTCAGATTCTTGATCAGTCCGGTAACTGATAAATCTTTTCTAAACTGTCAAATTTATGGCAACACAGACATAAGGTGTAGCCTTTGGGTTGAAGTGGAGAGAAGCAACATTTCTAACTGAAATTCCTGGTGTTTGTGGTTGTTTCGATTTGAGTTCAGAAGGTCATCTTGAAGTCAGATTAAGAGCAATATTATGAAGAGTGCCTTTCAAACCCTGGCCGACACCCAGTGAGATGACGTGGCTCAACAGCAAAGGAAGGAAATTTCTAAAAGCCCCTGAATGCAATGGGTTTAACCATTTCAATGCTTTATCGGAGGCAATTGCAGCTAGTGGAGTCGTGGGAGAGTTGTGAGCAGATTGATAAATGAGCAACAGTGAAGCAATGGAGAGGGATGAAGCTGGCGTTGAGGTGGACATTGCCAGTGTACGTATGAAACCGAACACGGTTGTCTTGGTCGATGTCAAATCCTGGCATTATATAGGTGATAAACAGGACGGGCATAGGATAGATCATTGAGGGACAACAAGTATATGAATTCAGAAAGGAAAGGGAGATTGCAGAGGCAGGAGGATTTTCCAACGATGAACTGGTCGAACATGATTGTCTTGCAGAATGCCAGAACCAGAAAAGAGAGAGGTGTCAAGGCATAATATCTGTGAATTGGTTAGTAGTTATTGACAAGGTGGGCGGGGGCGGTGAGAGACGGTTGGAATGTCCGTAATTTAGTGAGACTAGGGCAAAGGTTCAAGATAAATACTGTTGAGGACTGAAAAGAGACTGTCGAAAGAGCTACGCTTTGAACGAAAAAGAGGAGTACCATGCGAGGCAGTTTGGCGCAGTGGGCAAGTGGAATGGAAGGAAGCAGGAGAGGCAACTGACGGGATTTCTCACTCTTCGTGACAAAGAATCTCCATGTGTTCCTCATTCATGTTACAGGGCTGGGTGGAGGAGATAGGATAATGGACAATGTTTTAAAAATTAACATCCCGTGTTAGTTATATTGGAAAATAAGTGAACAAACCTGACGTATTCAAATTTTATCGTGAATATTAAAGTGTGCAACTGAAGACTGGGCTTCACTACCATCCCGGAGACGATGGAACCAGAATACAATTTTTAAAAATGGAATTAAAAGTGTATTGATTACGCGCAACCATTGTCAATGACAGTGAAAATACCTAATATCCTTCAAGGAAAGAAACCTGCCAACATGGCAGTGGCCAACAAGTCACTCATTGGATGAATCACTGCAAATTCTCACCAATGGAATGAAACTCTATGGATCAAATGGCATCTACCATGGCAACAGAAAATACAATCACGAATCAATCGTGTCGGTACTGGGTGCAGCATTAAGAGTAGCTCAGTAGCCGAATTACTGATCGAGAGAGATAGCTCGTATTGGACATAACTGATCAACTCGCTCTGTAGCACGTGATGTGTGAACAATTCAGAAGGAAAAACAAACTTGACATCGTCATTAATAATCCTCCAGCTGCAGATGCATCTACCAGCGACAGAATCATTCAGTGCGACCACTACACAGTCCTTTTGGAGATAAAGCCTTGCCTTAAAGTTCAGAGTATCATCCATTGTGTTGAGTGATACTTTCACCTTGTTAACTGGGATGAAGAAGGAAGTCAAAAGTGCGCATTTGTGAATTATTGCGAGACAAGTATCAAACCTGGTAAAGTGGATTGTAAAGAGTGCATGCCCTGAGCATCACCAGGCACACCTAAAAATGACGTGTCAGCCTGGTGTAGCTGCTAAACAGGACTACCTGCATTCCAAACAATATATGCAGCAACAGAGCAGCATAAGCAATCACTCAACAAATTGATCGAATCTAAGGTCTGCAGTTCTGACACACCCATCTATGAATTGTGATAGACAGTTTGACAAATTTCTCGTCGAAACACCACAAAAAAACCTCCATCATTGCTGACGGAGGTGCTTAAACATTCATGCAAAATGTAAGATGAAAGCATTTGTTGCAACCTTTATCCACAAATGCGGAGTGGATGATCCATCTCAGCCTTCGCCCATGTTCTCCGTCATCACAGATTCGAGTTTTCAACGATTATCATTCTTTTCAAATAACATCAACTAATGGGGCGAATAGTGCAAAGGCTATCGGCCCTGCAAAACTTCTGCCAATAAAAATGATGACTTGTGCTCTGGAACTTCCCATCTACCAAGCCAAGCACCACTCCAGTCACTGGAACCTACCGACAATATGGAACATTCCCAGGGATATTTAGTACAAAAATGCAAGGCATCTCCAACCAAGCCAATTTCCATTCATTAATAATCCCTCTATCAACAGTAAAGTAATGGAAGGTGTGACCATAAGTGCAGTCGATTAGATCAGCAATGACTTGCTCAGCGACGCCCAGTTTGGGTTACATCAGGGCACGGTGGCATAGTGGGCGGCACGGTGGCATAGTGGGCGGCACGGTGGCACAGTGCTTAGCACTGCTGCCTCACAGCGCCTGAGACCCGGGTTCAATTCCCGACTCAGGCGACAGACTGTGTGGAGTTTACAAGTTCTCCCCGTGTCTGCGTGGGTTTCCTCCGGGTGCTCCGGTTTCCTCCCACAGTCCAAAGATGTGCGGGTCAGGTGAATTGGCCATGCTAAGTTGCCCGTAGTGTTAGGTAAGGGGTAAATGTAGGGGTACGGGTGGGTTGCGCTTCGGCGGGTCGCTGTGGACTTGTTGGGCCGAAGGACCTGTTTCCACACTGTAAGTCTAATCTAATCTAATCTAAACTCGGTTCCCAACCTTGTTACTGACTTAATTCACAAATTCATAAACACCTGAATTCCAGAGGTGTGATGAGGGTGACAGCCCAGTCCAGCACCAAGACAATCTGCTACCCCTTCAATGATATCACCCAACTCCAACATAGTTTCAGATCATTGACTGAAAGTCCCATTAATCCTTGTTTTATCTCGAGACTTAATTATCTAACACACTCTGAACCACCTTACCACATTCAGACTCCGGGTAATTTCAATAATATCGAACATTTGGAGCCCCAGGTGCTCACTTGCAATAATAGACATTCGCATTCATTCGAAGGATTCTACTTATAAGTAAGGTATTAAAATTCTCACCCTTGATTAACTTCCTGGCTCTAATCATCCCCATCTCCCCGAAATAAAACTGAGGTGCCAACCTGTTGAATCTAGCAAACTGTCAGATCACGACAAAGCATTTTGTTTCAGCCGAATTACAATGCGTTTCTTCATTACTTCACTTGTGTGGTATTACGTAAAGCTGCCGAAGCAACATGGTCTGGAATTCCAACCTTAACCCTGTCAAGTTCCTTTCCTCCATTCAGACATCCCTAAAACGGTGCCTACTTCGCAATATTTTGGACACCTGACCCAATATCTCTATTTGTAGCCTTCTCTCAAAATTTCTCAATAATATCTGTGAAATTATAAACTTGATTTTAAAAAAAGAACTGTTAGTGGTTTGGACATGTAATGTCAACTCTTTACTATCGCTGGCTGAACGATCTGTAACTATTTCACCAACTGCGTTGTGAGACCGCTTCCACTACTTAAGAAAATACAAGAAAGGGAAGCATCACCTTCTCCATATGTAACAGAGTTTTGGAATTGATCGCTGGTATCTGTGGAGAGAGAAGCACAGTTGATATTTCTGAGAGTTCAAGATGAATTAGAAGCAATTAAAACGGTGCAGAATGTAACAGTCAAAATGTAACGAAAATGCTCAATTTTTGTTAGAAGAAACATTTAACTGTCACAGATGTTGTGGAAAGGTTAATCTGTGTAGAGAGCAACACAATGTCAGGTTCTATGCAGCAGTGTAGTATTCTTTTACAAAAGGTCCGGGAAATTAACAACAAAATACTAAACAGAGCTAACATATACGCATTATGAGAGACTGAGGATTTACAAGTTGACAGGACGGTGATCAGGGAGCCCAGAGGGAAATCAGAACAGGATTGGATGTCATGATGACATTGTGAAGAAAAGAAATCCAGGAAAAAGCATCAATTTCTTCCAGTTAAAATGTGCTCTGTGTGAATCGGGTTTTCCTCAGTTGGTTGGATTGTTAGTTTACAGACCAGTGCGCTGTCAACAGCGTGGGTTCAATTTCCATCACCAGTTTGAGGTTACCATGAAGACTTTCTTCCTAAACTTTCTTCCCTCCCCTGAGGTCTGGTGACCCTTCGGTTAAAACACCAGCAGCCACTTCTGTCTAATGAGAGAGCAGACCCTATGTTTTGGTAATTATATGGCGACTCATCAACAAAATATCCTGCCCAATCACATACCGCCAGGAAATCCTGCACATGCGTCCTGCTGAAACTTCCTCCTTACAACGTTGGCGGAAATGTGTGTGTCCTACGGACATTGCCCACAATAAGAATGGCGACAGTCACTCGGGCCTGTCGCCATTTGGAACGGTTTCCCGTTTGCTAAAAACACGCGAATGTAAACATCGAATTTGTGTTTTGCGTCGGCAGTAACTGCTTGATAAACAGGTCAGCCCAAACCAACACCATTTCACTCCCGCTTCTGGCTGTTTATTTCCGTCGATACCGTGTCCGAGCCCTCCACAGATTCTTGCGCATTTGTCACAGTGACACTTCACTACCGGGGAGGGCGATCACAAAGATTAGTCTGTTCTCACCACTCATCTACTCTGGTTGGAGGAAGAGCCACACCTGCGTGGTTGTCCCGCCCGTACTCTGCCTTCCTATTGATCCCGCTGTGTCATCAACCACCCGTGTCCATTATGGACGAGAATTGTGCAGTGCTTCCTGGTTTTCCTGCTGTTCATCAGTTGCAAGAATGAGGATCCATTCCTACTACCTTAAAGTACGGCAATAACAGCAACTACTTGCATCGAATGGCGTCTTTCATTTCGTCAAATCTCCTGAGGCACTTCACAGATGATCAAAACGTTGATTAAAGTGAAGGATTTTAAGATACATTTTCAATGAGGTTAGAAAAAGTTGGGGAGCTTATTCCAGAGGATTCTGTCCTCGGCTCCTCTAGTCGTGGAGTGATGTGGGTGAGGATTAGCTTTCGACGTAGGCAGTTAGTGGCTGGCCATATATGTTGTGTTATGTCAGGCAATGTGATACAAGGCCTGGCGTCTGTGGTGAGGGAATATGAGATGGCTCTAATATTATTTCAGTGATTTCAAAAGGCTGCAGGATCCACAAGCAGAAAATTACATGCTGTGCTTCCACCTTTTGCTGAGCTTCGTTGAAACACTGCAGCAAACCTGAGACAGATGTGTTCACCAAGGAGGAGTTTGGGGTGTTAAAGTGACAGGTAACTGGAAGTTTAGGGACGTTTGTGTTCTGTGAGGTGGCGACCACATTGTGAGTCACGAATGCAGTAGTGTTAAGTGCGAACTTGTAAAAGTGCGCTTCTTCAACTGGGAATTTTGTTTGGCTTCTTGGATACTGAGGAAGGAGAAGGTAAATGACCAATTATTGCACCTTCAGCGTTTTTAGAGGAAGATGCTGTTGTGTAAGCAAATGTTGGGAGTGGCGAAGGATTGAACCAGGGTGTTTGAGAGGTAACGGTCCCTGCAGATGTTCGACAATGGCGCGGAGGGAAATATGTCTCTGAAAGTGGCATCTCGGATTTGGCAGAAGTGACTGCTGATGATCTATATTCTGCCTGTAAAAAGAGACCCTTAGCTTGCTGTTGCCTACCACTTTCACAGAGTAATCCGGCTCACGCTTGCTGCAGTGTTCCAGGGAAGATCATCATAAGCTGGAACAGCAACATCTCATTTTCAGGTTGGGAAGCCTTCAGCTGTACACAATACCGAGTTCAATAATTTTAGGGCCTGGTGTCCCCCTTATCGTCTCACCCAACCCAACCACCATGCCTTGTTATCCCATAGCCTACCATTACACACCACGTATGATTAGGTACAAGCAGTCTCCATTATCAGCTGTTTACCCTCCCAGCCAGATCGTAAGTCAATCCTTTGCCACCGGTTCTTCTCACTCTATTCCCTCCTATCATGTACTCCCGAACCCTTCCCCCAATCTATGTTCTGGAGATGAAGCGGTATTTTCCCACTCTCATTTCCAAGGAGCGTGGTTGGATATAAAAAGATAATTCTAATTTGTTTTCACACATGCTGACAGACCTGCAGAGCTTTTTCCAGCAACTTCAGTTTTTGTTTCTGATTTTCAGCATCTGCAGTTCTTTTGATTTTAATTGAGCGGGAGCTTTTAATTTGAGTGTAAGAGCCTACATCATGCATTTGTAAATCCTCCCACACAAACACCATTTTTCTACAGTCTCCGCTGTCTCTCATACTCCCCGCGACTCTCACTGAGTGCCTCCTCAGAGTGGCAATGTGCTGGCACATGGTTACGTCCCACACTGCTGGTCCCACGCTTCATTCAGAACCATTGGTTACAGTATATCAACACCTGTCCTCATATTGGTCTGCAGCTAGCTTCAACCAACCATTGTGGGGTGAGTGTGGGTATCCACCCTCTCTCTGCCCTGGGATGAGCTACATCATTCTGAGCGAATGGGGCAGTATCACAGAGCACAAGGGCTGTCTGCTATTCAGCCCATTGATGCTGCATTCTCTCTCTCTAGAGATGTTGTAAATCTGTCGTAACTCTCCTCCGATTTGTCCATATCCCTCCAAATACTTCAACAAATTGTTAAATTCCAAATAGTTTTTGAGAATAACTGCTGAATCTGCATCCAGCTGCTGTTCAGATTGATACAGATGTCCACAACCATATGAATAAAATCAACTCCACCTTTTTACCCTGCATTATCTGGCAATTACTTGAAAGTAGATCCCAAAACGTGTGACAATTTCTCTATGTTTCTCTGAAAATTAAATATCCTGGAAACAAATCTAATCAAAATCACGGCTTTACCTTATCAGACCTAAGGTATATTATCTGACATTTTGCTACCTCTTCAGAAAAGGGAAAGCCATCTTAATTTTAATTTTGTTAGAGTCATGGTGGTATAATGCCACAGAAACAGACCGTCAGCCCACTCGTCCGTGCCAACTCGGCATCCTAATTTAATCCAAAATTTCCATATCCATACAAAGCCATCCTATTCATTCAACGAAACAGATTACTTTAAAAGCTGTAATTGTACCAATGTCCACTGTTTCATCTGACAGCTAATTCCTAAATGGAACAGTTCAAATTGAAATCATTTTCCTTGGGTGCCTTTTAAACTTTTCCTTTTCACCTGAAACCTATTCCCGCTAGCTTTGGATGCATCTAAATTGAATTGAGAAACTCTGGCTGTTCACCCATCCACGTTGCTGATGATTTCTTAATCCTCTGTAAGGTCATCTCTCAGTCTCTGAGGCTCCAGAGAAAATGGCACTAATCTGTTTTGCTTCTTCCTGCAGCTCAAACCCTCCGAAACTGGCAACATCTTTATACATGTCTTCTGAAACTTTTTCATTTTAATAAAATCTTTCCGACATTAGGGAGACGAGAATTGAAAGCAGAATTCCAGATGTGGCTGAATGAATGCCGTGTAAAGCTGCTACATGATGTCACAACTTCCATATTCAATGTGTTGACCGATAAAGTCAGGCATAACAAACACTTACTTCAATATCTTACCAACCTGCGAATCCTCTTTCAAGACACTATGAATCTGCACTCCATCGTCACGTCTTTCAGCAACATCCCCCACGGTCTTATCAAGAAGAGTTCGAGTCATTCCTTGATTTGTCTTTGCAAAATGCAACACCTCACGTCGATTGAAATTAAACCCCGCCTACAGCTCCTTGGCTTATTTGAACTATCTGACCAAGGTACTCTGAGGTAACTTTAATCACTTTCTACGACTCATCCAATTTTGATGTCTTCTGTAAACTTACTAACCATACCACTTATATTCTCATTCATGTCAGTTATGTGAAAGCAATGAACCCAGCATTGTTCGTTGCCACACACTGTTAAGGTCACATGCCTCCAGTCCACAAAACATCCCACCATCACCACCCTCGGCCTCTCACCATCAAGAGAATTTTGTGAGCAAATGGATAGTTGTACTAACATGAATTCCATTTTATCGAACCTTGCTAGCTATTGTGTTTTGTGGAACCTTGTCGAATGTCTTTCTGAAGTGCGTATGGTCAACGTCCACAGCTCTGCCCTCACAAATCAACTTTGTCACTTCTTCAAAATACTCAATCAATTAGTGAGACATGATTTCCCACGCACAAAGCCTTGTGAACTACCCCTTGCCTTTCAAATATATGTAAATCATACCACTCAGAATTCCTTCCAACAACATGCCTGCCACTGACGTCAGGCTCACTGTTCTACTTTTTCTTTCGGTTTTCCTTATTTCTTTCCTTAAATCATTACACCGTTCTTCTGTCAACTCACCGGTGGCTATTGATGAAAGTTCTGGGATACTCCTGGGTCCGAGGGATTGTTCCACCTTCATGCGTTTTAACACATCTAGTGCCTCGTCCTCGGTATAATGAACACTTTTCAAGTTATCACTATTTATTTCTCCAAACACTTTATCTTCCATAGCCTTCTCCAGAACAAAGCGACGAGGAATACTCGTTTAGGATCCTTCCAAGCTCCTATAGTTCCATGCATGGGTTTGTTGACCTTTAAGAATTTTATTCTCTTCCGAGCTTTAAAAAAAATCCTAGATATACTTTTATAATCTCTTTAGATTCTCCACAAGCAATTTCCCAAAGCTATTGCACGTCCCCTTTTTGCTCTCGTGAATTCCATCGAGTGTTTCCTATAAAAGCGCCATTCTGGACTCCCAATTCATTTGCCATATCTGCTCCCCGGACGACCATTTCAAGTCCAGCGTGTTCCAGGTATCCACTTATTTCAACCGAACACAATTTCACATCCCACATGATCAACAATGCCCTCCAGTGCGTCCCCTCCACTTCACCCATTTCCTCCCTAGCACCCGACGCTTCCAACTGTCACAAAGCCAGAACCTCACCCCCTGCTCCTCGTCTCCACCGCATCAATCTCTGGATACAACGCATCGTCCTTCACAATTTCCACCATCAACAAACAAACGCCAACATTTTTATCTCCCATCCCTATTAACAGTCCACAGTGGCCATTCCTTATCGATACCGGTGTTAGGACCACGTCCACCAACACACCATCGACTCTCAGCAACTTCACTTGTTGTTTCTGGAGATGGAAAATCTATGCCAACACTTCATTCTCGCCTCAGTCCAAGGCCCTAAATAATTATTTTACATCAGGCACTTCCAATCACCTCATCCAGTGCGTTTGGACACTGTGCAATTTATCAATGGTAATTCATCTAATTTGGTCGAGACCATAGCACGTTGAGTAACCCCATGCAGGCACGGGGAGAATATGCCAGCTCCACACACACAGTCGGCTGAGTTTGCAATCAAGCCTATGCCCCTCGTGCAAATGTAGCAGTGCCAATCACTGAGCTACTGTACCGAGGAATCTATAATTAAGAATCGAGCGACGACCACTCAACCATTGTCGATTGTTGGACAAACTCATCTGGTTCAGGAATTTCCTTCAGGGAAGAAATTTGTAATCCTTACCTTGTCTGGCCAGTGTGGCGCCAGTCCCATAGTAATGCTTTTGTTTTTCACTGCCCTCTGTGAATGGTAATAAATTCAGACACGAACAGCGACCTCCTAATGTGATACATTAGGAGGTAAATCTGACAAACGGAATCAGAATTGTTTCTCGTACACAATTAACGAATACCTTCACATCTCAACCTTTAACATTATAACAAAGCAATCTAAGTTTGGAAAGTTAAAATCCTCGGTCATTACAATCGTATTATTATGACAGATAACTGAAATCTCCCTCTAAACATGCTTCTCAAATTCTGCTGTCTTTTCGGGCCATCTATATAACAATTCAAATCTTCACGGGACATATTCACAGTATTGTCCACATTACGTTTCATCGAAATGTCAAACCTGACTTTTCTTGCTCAGCTCTTTGCTCTTCCTATAATATTTAAACCCTGGAACATAAAGCTGCCAAACTCATTCATGCCTAATTCACATCTTTGGAATATCTATGCTATCCCAGTCCCATGTTCACTGTAATACACTGAGTTCACTTGCTTTACCTGATAGACGTTTTGCGTTGTAATAAATGCAGTGTAATTGGACAGTCCTGCCTCATTCTGTGTCTGCTCATGCATTACTTTAGTGATTCACTTCTGAACTGTACCTGGCTAACAGTTAACTCATTACCTACTCTCTCTTTGGATTTACACCCAATTCAATTAATGGTTCCGTGCCTCCCCAGGAAATTTTCCTGTCTTGACTTTTGACACTTTCCCATTCGAATGCTGTCCATTCTTCTTATGCAGTTCAATCCGAACGCGGAAGAAATTACAACGATCCAAAATGTGAAACCTTCTCCCAATCAACAGGTTGCCAGCACTGCGGACATTTGCTCTATCTTGGTATTGCTACTTTCACTGGCACGTGACACAGGGAGTAATCCGAATATTACTGTTCATGAGGATTTTCTTTTTCCCTCCTCCCTAATTGACTGTATTTTCTGATCAGGACCTCATTCCTTTCTCTTCCTTAATCATTTGTACAAATGTACAACGATGTCCCACTTCTGTGAGAATATTCGGCACCACCTCTGAAATATCCTTGGCTCTGCCACCAGGGAGGTACCACCTCAATCTGGTGTCTCGCGTTTAGCTGCAGAAACGGCGGTCAGTGCCGTTAAATAATGAGTCCCTTTTCAAAGATTGCTCTTCTGAAACCTGATTTTCCTCTCATCACAGTAGAGCGCGTCACACTGACAGGAATGTGTCTGTCAGTGCACCATCTCACTGAGACCGTATGACCGCCTACATTTTCTGAAACAGGATACTTCGTTGATATTGTGACAGCCGCAAGAGACTCCTGCACTGTCTGGCTACCTCTGCTTCCTTTCCCTGAGGTAACCTATCTACCTGACTCGGTCGGCAGCATCCTCTCATCCTGTCCCATTGACTTGCTCCTGTCAATTCGTCATTGTTTTTCACTGCCGCTGCATCCATAATGTTTATTACAATTGCTGCATGGCATTTTAAACATCGCATTCGCCGTGAATATTGCGCAATTGTCTTTTTCTGTCCTGCATAGTAACTGTTGACGTGTTGGCTGAGGGAGTTTTGTTCTGTCATTATTCTCAGAGGACACAGAAGTCTTGTTATTACTTTTGAGATTGTTTTAATGTAGTCAGTGCTTTGTGGGGAACCGTGAGTTCTTCGTATTGTTTGTATGCCAACGAATCGTCAGCTGAAGCTGATAGGTACACTGTTATTGGTAGAGGCTTTGTATATGTGTTCCTCTCCTTTATGTCATGGTTATGGACTGTTATGGTATGTTATGCCAGAATTGCTCTCAGTCTTGACAAGGCTCTCCTTGTGGATGTTGGGGTGTTTTAACTAAGGATCTGGTCTGTATGTGTATCCTTTCTCTATACTCTGGTAAGGAATGTTTGTTCCTTTGTTCATCCAGTATTACTAAGAGTGGGAGTTCGTTGTTGTTCTCTCCTTCCCCTTTCTTTGGCTAAACGGTCAGAGTGGAAGAGTGTCTTCAATCACCCTGAATTATATAACAGTTCATATTTCATCAACTTCTATCCCTCCACATATTTTGAACAAACTCCAATCCAGACAACCCAAGTTACCCTTGTAACCTCCTTCAGTCTCTACAAAATTTCTTGTCTGGATAGTGTCCTCCTCCAGTAATTGGAGACATAGAATCATGCAGCACAAAAGTCGACCCTTCATTCCAACTGTCCACGCTAACCAGACTTCTGAAAGTGTTTGGCCTTCGAACCTTCTTCTCTCAATGTACATGCAGAAATGATTTTTCCATGTTGTAATTGTACTTGTATCTACCATTTTCTCTGGTAATCCGTTCCATATATGCACCACATTCTATGGATAATGTTGCCCCTCTGGTCCTTCTTAAAGACTTTGATCTGTTACCTCACATTTATACCCTTTAATTTTGGATTGGCTGAACCTCGGATATTCATTCTATATATTCCACGCATATCTTTATCATACATGTAAAGTCACCTCGTCGCCTCCTGTGCCAAAAGGCACTATTGTGGACAATAATTGCAATCATCTCCAACTCATCTGCTCAATGGTTCTAATCAAAGGAAAATAGGTGTGGCCACTGCTGCTTTCATACCCTGTAGACGTTTGATACCACTTCCAATGGACAGTGTAAGTGCATCTCTTGGTATTTCTCTGTTTGACAACACTGTCCAGGGCTGTACCATTAACTGTGTTAATACTCTCTGGATTTATTTTAATTAAAAAAACTCCATCACAAGAATTAAGCTATACCTTTCATTACTTGGCCTAATGTCCCGGTTGATCAAGATCTCCTTCGATAACTGTATTCACTGCTTACATTCCCACTAATTTTGGTGTCCACAAACGTAGTAACAATGACTCCCACGTTCCCAGCAAAATCACTTAATTAAATGATGCGCATTCGTGGACCAAATACCGACTCTTACGACACGCTGCTGGTCACAGGCATCCAGTCTAAAGAACAATCCACGATCACTAAATTCTTTCTCCTTTTGTCAAGTCAATTTTGTATCCAATTGGCTCAGTCTCCCTGATTCGTTGTGATGTAACTTTACGAACCAGTTTACTTTATTAAAGCTGTCAAAGGCGTTGCTGAAGGCAAAATATTCCAATATTTATCTGCCTTGTTACATGTTCTTGGTCGGCTCTTCCACAAACGGAAACCGATTTGGTAGGCATGATTTCCCACATGTGCAGCCATGATGACGGTCGGTAATCAGTCCTTGTCTTTCCAAATGTATGTAACTCAGAATGACTTCCAGCAACTTACCAATCACTGACATCTGGTTCATCGGTCTGTGGTTCCCGGGCTTTCCCTTGGAGCTTTTGTTAAATAATGGCGCAGGATTATATTCAACGTTGTAAGTCATACACTGTGGCATCTGACCCTTTTGTTCAATGCCGACAATATCTACAATTAAACTCGTCCTACATGCCTGTTCCGTGCTCATGTTGGTCAAAACGTTTCCTTTTCAAATCCAGTTGCATTTTAATGGTGTAACTATGTCCACATTAACCCCTTCCTCGGAATGTTCATTGCACACACAAACCAAACTGTGTAATTATTTGATTCTCGTCGTTTATTTGCATTTCTCTCCTGCAAACTAAAAACAATAATAAGGCCCGAGACTGGAAACACCCCGATCCCGTCATTATTTTATAAACTTCCTTATGGTCAATTCTCAGCCTCCAGACTCTAGTGATAAATGTCCGGCCTATCCAGCCTTTCTTTACAACTCAAACTTTCCATATGCATCAATTTTCTGGCAAATGTGCTCTGAAACCTAAAAAGGTTAATAATATCGTTCCTATCATTATGAGGTTGGAGGTTTGCACTGCACCATCAAGGGAGAATGAAAGCTGGTGTGACGTCAAGTGACTGGCTTCAAACAAAGTGTTTGTTAAAAAGATTAAAAATATAACATTTGGCTGGGGAACAAACAGCTGCGCAGAGTTGCTACGTCCCACCTCAATTAAAATTGAGCTTATCAGTATAAAGTATGCCCCAAGATACTACAACCCAATCGAATTTGAATTCTACTGCTTTGGCGACATCAAAACAATGAAACGATCCGATGCTTTGGGGCAAAAAAAATCAGGCAGTTTTATCAGTTAGCCAGGTTGGCAAGAAATACCATTCACAGAAAGCCAGTGGATCCACTCTGTCAGTCTCCAAAACATCTGCAAACTACTAAAACTCTCTAAATTCCTCACTATCCTACAAAGAAATTCAATTCAGCACTCTCGAGTCTTCTTTTGTTAATCTCCGACAGAATTAAAAACCTTTTATTTTGTTTTCTGTAAGCTCTGGATCTCATATTCCCGGCACTAAACTGTCTTTTGCTATCTCTAGCCTCTTCCATAAACTCGATCCAACTATACTACGCTTTCCTTCTCCAATAGGAGGAAGGCCTTTTCCAGACAGGGATGCTTCTCGGGTTTAGACGATGTCCAATCCTCCAAAATGGATGGTTTACTCCTGAACCAAACCTGAAACCAATTTCCATGAGATAGATTTTGTTACTGTTGTTCGCGAGGTTTTAAACTAATGTGGCATGGGACTGGGAACCAGAAGAGAAAACAAGTTGGCAGCGATTTGGAAACAGGAGATTGTAAGAATTATGAAGATAGCATTCATAAAGGGAAGAGTAGGTACAGAGCCGATGAGCACAAAAAGGCTGATGATCTGAAATGCATCTACTTTAATGTAAGGAGCATAATGTCTAAGGCAGATGAACTGAGGGCTTGGTTTGGTGTCTGGGAGTATGATGTTATTGCAATCACAGTGAATTGGTTGATGGAAGGGCATGTGGATTGGCAACTAAATGTTTCAGGATATGGACTCTTCAGACAGGACATGAAGGGATGTAAAACGGGGGTGGAGTTGCATTGCTGGTCAGGGACAATATCATGGCTGTGCTAAAGGAGGATGCAATGAAGGGTGTGGGTATTGAGGCTTGATGGATGGAGGAGAGAAATAAGAAGGATACAGTTATATTCTTGGGACTGTATTACAGGCCTCCCACCAGTGAGCGTGAGATAGAAGAACAAATGGAGAAACACATTACAGAAAGATGTAGAGGCAACAGGTTAGTTGTAATGGGAGACTTTAATTTTTACTACATTGACTGGGATACATTTAACGTCAGAGGTCTGGATGGGGTACAATTTGTAAGAAGTGCTCATGCCAGTTTT
This sequence comes from Hemiscyllium ocellatum, assembly GCF_020745735.1. NCBI lineage: Eukaryota > Metazoa > Chordata > Chondrichthyes > Orectolobiformes > Hemiscylliidae > Hemiscyllium > Hemiscyllium ocellatum. Next base: position 446,220 of record NW_026867634.1, read on the forward strand.
CTGGAGCAGTTTGTGAATAGTCCGACTTGGGAAGGGGCCGTATTACTCCTGGGACTTGGGAATGTGCCAGGACAAGTGGTAAAAGTTGCGGTGCAGGATTTCTTTGGGAAGAGATGTCACAATTCTGTAAGTTATCGAATACACGTGGATAAAGAAGAGAGTGATCCTGAGGGAAGAGTTCTAAACTGGGCCCAGGGCAATGAAATAAAAATTAGGCAGGAGCTCGGAAAAACGGAATGGACACAGCCATTTGAATGGATGTTCACATTTGAGATGTGGGATGCTTTCAAAGAACGGGTAAAGATAGTGCAGGATATACATGTCCCGCTGAAGGCAGGAACGGCAGAATTCATGAACTGAGGATGACAGGAGAAATTGTACGAGCAACCAAGAGGGAAAATGAAGAGTACATAAGGTCTGGACAGCTAAGAACAGAACGGGCCGTGGCGGAGTATCGGAAGAGTAGAACAAGTCTTAAGTGAGGAATCAAGCGGGCTAAAAGCGGTCACGAACTAGTTTTAGCGAGCAGTATTAAGGAGAATCATTTTATTTTGTAAGAAGCATACGGGTAATTCGGGAAAAAAGAAGGTCACTGAAGGACAATGACGAAAGGCTGTGTGTCGACTCTGAGAGAATGGGTGAGATTCTGAATGATTGCTTTGCATCAGTGTTCACTGTGGGGAAGAAAATGATGTATTTTGAGATTGGAGATAGAAATTTGATTAGTCTGGATCACGGTAGCGTAAGTAGGGAAGATGTGTTGGGTAGGGTTGAGATTATTAAGGTGGACAAATACCTCGGGCAGGATGGGATATATTCCAGGTTGCTGAAGAAGGCGAGGGAGGAAATTGTTGTGGGCCTGACAGATATCTTTGTAGCATTCTTAAATACAGGCCACGTGCCAGATGACTGGAAGATTGCTAATGTTGGCCCCCTCTTCAAGAAGGGTAGTAGGGATATTCCGGCTAACTACATACCAGTGAGCCTGAAGTCGGGAATGGGAAATTTGCTGGAGAGGTTACTGAGGGACAGTATTTATTTATATTTACAAAAGAGGAGAGGATAAATGGTTTTGTGCGGGAGAGATCGTGGCTTACCAACTTAAAAGAGTTCTTTGAGGAAGTGACCAAGTTGAGAGAAGAAGGAAGCGCTGTTGATGTCATATACACATCGATTTTTGAAAGGAGTTTCATAAGGTTTCTCATTGTAAAGTGGTAGACAAAGTGAAGTCACATGGTCCGCAGGGTTTTCTAGCTAGGTGGACAAAGAACAGGCTAATTAACAGGAGACAGAGAATAGTGGTTGAAGGAAGTTTATCGAAATTGAGAAAGGTGGCAAATGGTTTCCACAGGGGTCAGTGTTGGGGTCACTGTTGTTTGCAATATATATAAATGATCTGAAAGAGGGCACTGTTGGTATGGTCATCAAGTTTGCAGATGACACAGAAATTGGAGGTGTAGCAGAGAGCATAATGGACTGTCAGAGAATACAGTAGGATATAGATAAACTGGAGAGTTGGGCAGAAAAGTAGCAGATGGTTTCCAATCCAGACAAATGTGAGTTGATGCATTTATGCAAGACTAATTCTAGGGCGAATTGTACAATGAATGGAAGACTGTCCGGAAAAGTTGATGGGCAGAGAGATCTGGGAGTGCTCGTCCATTGTGCACTGAAGATTGCTGCACAGGTGGATGGAGTGGTCAAGAAGGCATACATTATGCTTGACTTCATTGGACGGGTATTGAACATAAGAGCTGGCAATTGATATTAAAATTTTACAAGACATTGTCTTGGCTGCAGTTTGAATACTGTGTACTGTTCTGGTCGCCACATTGCCAAAAGGATGTGGACACTTTGGATAGGGTACAGAGACGTTTCCCGAGGATGTTGTCTGGTATGGAAGGTGCTATCTGTGAAGAGAGTTTGAGTAGTTTAGGTTTATTTTAATTTGAGAAAAGGAGATTATAGGGAGACGTAACGAAGGTTTACGAAATCATGAATGGTATAGACAGAGCGAATACAGACAAGTTTTTTCCTAAGGTGAATATTTAAATAACGAGTGATCACGCTTTCAAGGTGAGAGGTGAAAAGTTTAAAGGGGATACACGCGGCAAGTACTTCACCCAGAGTGTGGTGGGTGTATAGAACGCGTTGCCAGCAGAGGTGATAGAGGCAGGTACTCTAGATTCATTTAAGATGAGTCTGGACAGATGCATGAGTAGATGGGGAGCAGAGGGATACAGGTGCTTAGCAATTGACTAACAAGATCAGAGAGTACATTTGAATCTGCTCAGGATTGAGGGCCGAAGGGCATGTTCCTGGGCTGTACATTGAATTTGCTCTTTCTGTCTTCTGTGAAAACTGTGGTGCTGAAAAAAAAACACAGTTGGTCAGCCAGCTTGTGAAGCGAGGGAACGTTAACATTTCAACCATAGATTTATCATTTAGGAATGAAGTGGTTGTCCAAGCGGCTGAGAGATAAATGGGAGGGAGATGGGTCTCGGGTGAAGGTAGCTGGGAATGGGAAAAGTAGATAGATGTCGGGTCCATGATGATATGTTGGAACTGATGATTGAACGGATGGGGTCAGGAAAATGGATAGGTCGGATAGTTCAAGTGGGTGATGCTAATTTTGAAGTTTGGATCTTGGATTGAAAAGTGGGGAAATTCGATTCCCTGATTACACATCTATGACTCATGATAAGCCTTAAACATTGCTATTTATCTTCTTCCATATCAGTGCTCTGCAGGTACTTTCCCATTCTGGAATAGAAAAAAAAAGCTTTACTCCGCATGTCTGCTAGAATCTTTCCACCTTTTTCCTGTGGCTGCTCGGAATGGATAGTTCTACCTTCCTTAAAATGTTATATGTTTACCAGGTAGGTCCATAACCATTGATGTCCAACTTAAAGTAAGCAAACTTTATCCAGTTTCTCAACAGGCATTTCATTCTGCAAACCAGAGAACATCCTTTGAACGTTTTTCAAATTGTCTCCAAAACCTCTAGATTCTTTTGCTGATCTGATAACTAGTCCTGTCCATAACATTCCAAATGTAGCCGACATAAAGTTCTATGCAGCTGCAACACGACATGCCAAATATACACTTTGTGCTCTGGTGGTTGTACGAAAATATGCAATAGTCCCTCTTAACCACCCTGTCCACCTGTCTTGCCCATTTCAGTGAACTGTGGATCTGCACGTCTCGCTACTTAGAGCTCTTCAATTTATTGCATACTTCTCTCCTGCAGCTGACCTTTTAAATGCATTATCTTGCATTTGCCCAGATTAACTGATACCTTGCTTTTTTCCACCCAAGTCTCCGTCTGACCTATATCTTGTTGCATCGTCTGGCAATCCTCCTAATAATCCGCAACACACTCAAACTATTCAGCGGTCTCCAGTCACAAACCCACCCTCTTCACAACGCCTCTTTATTTTTTTTCCATCTGAATGACGAAACGCTAATCCCATTTGACTTCACCTACTGTATGCGTGTGCCACAAGGAAAAATATCAAAGGTCGTGCTAACGTCCATCCGGCCAACATCCAGCCCAATGGCCTCATCAGCCACCTTTGTCTCTTTCTTAAAACATTGTTCAAGTTTATAAGACACGACCTTGCCAAACACAAAGCCATGGTGCTTTCGCTAATATATCTACATGTCTTGCAAATGCGAGTCAATCCTATCTCTAAGTCTCTCGTACCACTCACGTAAGCCTCATGAACTGAAATTAGAATGTTTAACTCTGTAGCCCTTCTTCAACAAACAAGCAACATTAGCTGTCTTCCAGTTGTCTGGAATATCTCTTGTAACTGAAGAGAAAGCAAAGCGCTTGCACAGGGCCCCAGTTACTAACACCTGCTTTTCCGTCATAATTCTGGGATTTCTTCCATCCGATCCCAGACACATCTCTACATTAATGATTTTCCAATCACCTGGCACATCCTCGTGTTTTATTTTTAACATCAAAATGCTCTGGACTATCAACAACTTCTTCTCTTGACTCAATACCAACATGTCGTTCTCCTATGTGAGTACCTACGCAAAACGTTCCTTAAGGACTTAATCCACTTCCTCCAGTTCCATATATTAATACCTTGCTCTGTCATCGAGTGTACCTACCGTTTCCGTGATTATCCTGTTAATACTGATAAATACGTGTTGGATTTTCCTGAATCCTGTTTGCTGAAGACATTTTATTGTGCGTTTTAGCTCTCTGAAATAGTTGTTTACATTTTTCCAGTTTTTGTTTGAAGATGTCTTGTGGCCTCATGCAGTCGCCATTTTCCAAAAATTAGATGGGCTTTCTTTTTTACTTTTTGACTGACCTCACAATTGATCTTGTCATCAAATGTTCCCAAATTTGCCGTTATGCTATCCTGTCTCTAATGCTAGATGTCGTATTCCTAAATGCAACAACATCATAAAATGTCTGAAGGGGTTCTCAGACAATTCTCCCAGATTCTCCTAGTAGTAGACTCACCTACCTTCATGGCATTTCAATGATCATTGCAAAATACACATCGAGGAAAACATAATTATGTAGGCTAGATATTTTTGAGATTGGATCCACTGGTCAGTGCAACATCGAGGGTCGATGAGCCAGTACTGAAATCGAGAAGTCTGTGGGCTATGGTCCCTTCATAACTATAGCCGTAGGGAGGTCCCTTTAACCTTCAAATAAAATTAAAATAAGTTACAAATCTTCTGCATCTATATTTGGGTTCCATTGTTTGCTTCTTATGTTCCTTACTAAGCTTATTCTTGTTTGCTGTAATGGAAAGAAATCTCCTGAAGCTTACTTGCTGTTTCTTGCCAGCATCATCTCACTCACACAGTTGCTTTCTAATTTCGTTTTCGATTTCACTCCTTCACATTCCACACACCCCTCAGCTTTCTGTTGTATTGAGTACACATTGTCTGATGTAAACTTGGCTGTTCTCTCTCTCTCTGTCACTCGACTTTCAGTGTGCTCTGTATTTGGCAACCAGACCATTTTTATTTTGTGACAACACATGTTCTGGCAACCATGTTAATTTCCTGTGAGAATACCTTCTCTGCTCTGATTCTGATTTATTGTCTCGTTCATGTTTCTTGTTCGCTTGAATGAAATCGCTTTTTGGCTTAACAAAGTTATAGAAGACCATACTGAGACTTTATCTCTTCGTCGAGACTTATCCTTCACCATACTTACATTGGAATCAAATTAATTTGATCAGTATTCCCTAAAAATTGTCTTTTAACTTCTAGATGGCAGTGACAATATGCGTTGAAGGTACTGCATAAGATGTGAAATGAAACTCAAACCTACTGTTGAATGAAGGTGCTAGAGGGAGTGACTGTGGACAGGGTCTATTCAAGTTGGCTGTTTCGTCTGTAGTTGTTCAAACTCTTTGAGTACTGCTGGAGCTGAATTCATTCAGGCAATTGGAGATCATTCCATCATCTTCCTGACTTGGACCTCAAAGATAATGGACAGAGTTCGGCAAGACAGGAGAAATGTTACTAGCTGCAGGATTCATATCTTCTGATCTGATATTCTTACCATCATAGTTGTATAGTATTTGATAAACTAGAGAATGTTAATATCATGGAAATCAGCAATGGCAATGGATGTTGAATGGCAAAGGCGAGCTGGTTTATGATGGCCATTGCCAGATATGTTTGAGCACAAATGTAGCTTGTCACTTGACAGCCTAATCCTGACTGCTGTCCAAGTATTAATGCTATTTGGTTGGTTTTGTGATCTGAGGAGTTGAGAATTATAAACTCATGAAGAAAAATCACTTTATCTCTGACCGATTGAAGAAGGACTATGAAGATAGTTGGTTTTGTAATGTACATGACGCCTTTGCTCTTCTAGATGGCAGTGGGTTTAGAAGTTGCAGGTGCAATGAATCTTATAGATGGTATACACGACTACATCAGTGGATGAGGGAATGGATGTTTGTGAAAGTCACAGCAATTAGAAATGCTGGTTGTGTCCTGGGTTATTCGTGGAATGTAATCCATCACAGGCATTGGGGAGTCGGCAGTTGAGTTCCTCACTGCCGAACTCATGGCTATTGAAGTTTAGATTTGAGTTGTGCTGGGAAAGCGCAGCAGGTCAGGCATCATGCAAGGAGCAGGATTCCTGATGAAAGGCGTTTTTCAGAAACGCCGAGTTTCCTGCTCCTCGGACGCTGCTTGAACTGATGCGCTTTTCCAGCACCACTCTAATCTGAAGTTTGGTTTCCAGCATCTGCAGTCCTCACTTTTACCTCCTGGCTCTTGTAGACGACGTTATGCAGATGGCGATGCCTGGGCAATCTCTGATCATGACAGCAACTAGGATACTGATTGACACCATATTCAGATATGAATGATGGAAATAATATTGAAAATCACAGTATAATGAGTGGAGTCTTTATTGTCTTATTTGTGTAATATTTTTGTGACCTGAACGTTACTTCATGTTTTTAGACAAAAGGTGGAAATTTCCAAGGCTTGTTGCATTGAACATGTACTGTTCCAGAAATGGAATAATCGATGAAAATTCCCAGTCTGATCTGATTATGGAGAGGTGGTCATTGCAGCAGTTGCGAATGATTGAGCCGAGAACACTCTCTTTCGTGCGGAAGAGCTGCAGTATTGTTCTGCCTTGATGTTCAGAGTAATTAGCCTCAGTGCTCCTTTGGGATTTTGCTCTATTGAACGAAGCTTGCAATGGGGTCAGGAGCTGAGTGACCTTGATGGGACATTGACTGAACATCACTGAGCAGGTTATTGCTGATAGATCACATTATAGCTGACACTTTCCTTCACATTTAAATTGCACACCGCCCACCAATGGGTCAATGTCTGGCTGCTGTCCATGTGCCTGTTATTGATTACAGGACTATTTGTGCAATTTGTCACATGGTTGGTAAATGTCAATGTTCTTACTGTAATGGAACAGCTTGGTTAGGACGTGGCAATTTCAGGACTTAAATCACAGTTTCCAGTGTTTCCCCCTATTTCCTAACGCTGTGTGGAATGAATCGAATTGACTTAGTATTGGGCTGTGTGATGCTGTGGCCCATTGAAGGAGACTGACATAGATCATCCGCTCAGCCCTTTTAGCTGAAGATTGTTGCGGATGCAGGACGTTTTCTCCTGATATGTTGTTCTCCCTCATAACGGCAGATTTCCTTTTATTTGGAGAGCAGGCGCATCCTCCGATTTTGCTTTCATTATATCCTATAATTTCTGTATAAATGTGACAGCACCGCATGAACAGATCTGAACCATTGATGGTGGGATCAGGGAGCTTTGACTGTCATTGCTACCTGTGGTATTCAGCATGAAAGTCATTCTGTGTGTATGTGAAGACAACAGCTTCGCCAGGTTGTCCCTTCATGTCCATGTCTGCCTGGTGCTGCTACTGACATGTCCTTCTGCTCGTTGAACCAATGCAAATCCCTGAATTGATGGTACCTGTAGAGTAGGAGATACGTCGGGTCATGTGATTGCAGTCTGAACGAGTTGTACAGAGTATGATTCTGCTGCTGTCCATGGCCCACTGCCCCTCATTGACGCCTCATCGAATGTTGCACGATCTGTTTGAAGTCTGTCCCAGCCAGAACACAGGTTGCTGCATAAAATGTTGGGGAAGGGTCTACCAAATGTGAAGATGGCCAATATTCCCCACAAGGATAGTGCATTGCCCATTCTTACCGATACATTAAATAGGGAGGTGTACTGGCAGCAGGCAGGTTGATGATGATGAGCTCAAGTATATGTTTCCCTTTTATTGATTTCCTTATAACCTGTCACAGAGCACTCGAGCAGCCACAGGATGATGCATCAATGCTGCACACGGTATTGACTGTTCCCAAGGAGCTGCCCCCCTCTGCCTGGCTGTGTCATGTCAGTGGGACAGAACTTCCGAGAGAGGATATTGATGCTGCCTGATGCATATCCCTTTTCAATGAATCCTCTGTTCCCGTTACTGTCTGCATTTTGCTTGATTATTCTGTGTGAAAAATATGGTAGGTTACTTTCACATGCTGTTCAATGAAGAGTTAATAACACTTTATTTCTTAAAAATTTTAAGACAAACCAAAGTGCATTATCTTTCAGTTAAAAATTATTGGAATTAACATTAATTAAACTACTAGAGTACACAGCGAAATATTGTACAATTCAGTGACTGTAGTAATCAGCTGATTCATTTCGGGTCAGTGAACACGCCATCTTGCAGTCAGCAAAGCTGTTGAAAATGACTTTGTAAAATGGTTGAATTCAGACACGGTGCTCCTCGGCCTCGCCACTGCCTCCAACCCACTGACCATCACCAGTATCTGCCCGGAGAGCTTCCGAACTGAAACAGCACAGTTATTCACACATTCTGTGACAACAGACCAGTTGGAGACATACCTGAACATCAGGGAAATATGTGGGGTGGACTGGCCAAATGACTAGCATAGGGCTGGTCGTTGGTGTAAATGAAGTACAACATTTATAAATCTCATCTGACAGCAAGCATGTCCCGCGCGTTTATCTCTTCTGGTATGCCCCCTGAATTCTGTAATTCTGCACATTAAATCCGATCCTGAATGAAGGTGTTATGCATATGATGAATATCTGCAGCATTTGATAATTACATTGTATCCTTCGTAAACCATGTCCAGTGTATGTTAGTTCCACCACATCAGAATTGAAGCAGAATTATGGAACTTCATTGTTGTCAGCATGGTCCCAACCCAAACTCTTTGTGGGCGACTGAGTTGGAAACGTCTGCACAGCATTATGTGTAGAATTGTTCTGGCATTTAACAGCAAAGTCACTTTATACAAGGTTCAACATCCATAGATAGTCCCTACTTTTCGATTATTCAATATGCACAAAAAATCCACTTATTCAGTTTACTTTTATGACTCAATACGATGAAAAGAATGCACAAATTACAATGAGGGGTTTTGAAATGAGTCAGGTTATCACACCCAAGAATTAATTATTGTGTTGCGTTCTCTGTATTGAAAAGAAATCTGCTGAAGGTTACTTATTGCTGCTTGACAGCATCATTTCACTCACTCTGTTTATAATTTCGTTTTGGATTTCACTCCTCCACATTTCTCAGACCGCTCAGCTTTCTGCTGCACTGTCTGATAGAAGCTTTCCTGTTCTCTGTCTGGGTTTATATGCACCCAGTGAACTCTGGGTTCAGCCGCAAGAACAATTTTACTTTGTGAGAACAGATTTTCTGGGAACAACTTAAATCTCGTTTCAGTGTGCCTGCCATTTCCCTGATTCTGATTGAACTTCTCGTTCTTGTTTCGTCTTAATACTATTACACAGGACCATACTAAAACTCAATTTCTTCGTCTAGATTTGTCCCTTCCAATCTTTAAGTTTGAAATAAATTAAATTGATCACTCTTCCATAAATAATGTCTTTTTTCTTCCAGATAGCATCGGTAATGACCTTGGAAAGTGCTGCGTAAGGAGTGCCATGGCCCTCACACCTGTCGCGGAGTGTATGTAGTGGAGGGAGGGAGTGATTGTGGATGGGTACCATTCAAGTCGGCTGCATAATCATTAATCGTTCAACCTGTTTGAGTACTGATGGAGCTGAAATCATTCAGATAAGTGGAGATTATCCCATCATATTCCTGACTTGAACCTCGGAGATAATGGACAGAGTCTGGCAAGACAGGAGACAAGTTACTCGCTGCAGGATTCCTATCTTCTGGTCTCTTGTTCTTACCATCGCAGTTGTTTCAACTTGGATAAATCTAGGAATGCTAGATACAATGGACTCAGCAGTGGCAATATCGTTGGATGTGGAATGCCGTCGATGAGATGTTTTATGGTTGTCATTTCCTAATATTTGGGTGACACTAATTTTGCTTGTCAATTGTTAGCCCAAGCCTGACTGTTATCCAAGTCTTGCTGCATTTGATGGATTTTGAGATCTGAGGACTTCAAAATATAAACTCATGAACAAACCTATTTTTATCTGACCGAATGAAGGAACGAGCTTGCAGATAATTCGTTTAGCGAAGTGTCTGCTGCCTTTCCTCTCCTAGATGGCACTGTATTTAGAAGGTGCTGGTGTAGTGAATCTTTTAAATGGTGTGCACTGCTACCACTGAGGGAATGGATGTTCGTTAAAGTAATAGCAATTGAATCTGCTTGTTTTGTTATGGGTCATTTCTGGAAATTAATTAAAGAACAAAGAAAATTCACAGCCAAGGAACAGGTCCTTCGGGCCATTAAGCCTGTGTAAACCTGTCAGTCCATTCCTAAGCATTTGTATCTCTTTGCTTCCCACCTACTCTTGCATCTGTCGAGACGAATCCTAAATGAATCTTCCGTGCCTGCCTCAACTACCTGTACTAGCATAGCGTTCCAAACGCCCACTACCTTCCGTGTGAAGGACTTACCGAGTGCCTCCCCCTTAAACTTTCCACCTCTCACCATGAAAACATGACGTCTCTTAATTGTATCTTTCACTCTATGCAAACGCTTGTCTCTATCCTCCCTGTCTATACCCTTCATGCTTTTGTAAACCTCACTCAGGTCCCCCTTCAATCTCCTTTTTTTCTAGTGAAAATACACCAAACCTGCTCAAACTCCCTTCATAGCTAGAACCTTCCATATCATACAACATCCTCGTAAACATTCCCTCTACCCTCACCAAAGTGTACACATCCTTTTGGCAATGTGGCGACCAGAACTGTACACAGTCTTCTAAATGAGGCCGAAACAATGTATTGTACAATTTTCACATGACTTGCCAGTTCTTATATTTAATACCACGTCCAATGAAGGCAAGCATACTATATGCCTTCTTGACCACTCTATTTACCTGTGCAGCAAACTTCCAGGTACAATGTACCTGCACTCGCTGATCTCTCTGCGTATCAAATTTTCCCAAGACTCTTGCATTCACTGTATAATTATCTTTCGAATTAGACTTGGCTAAATGCATCACCTCACATTTGTCTGAATAGAAAGCCGTTGCCACTTTTCCACTCAACTCTCCAGTCCATCTATATCCTCCTGTATTCTCCGACAGTTCGTTATGCTTTCTTCTAATCCACCTAACTTTGTGTCATCTTCAAACTTGCTGATCATACCGAGGGAAACAGTGCCCTCTTCTAGATCATTTATGTATATTACAAACAACAGTGGCCTCAACACTGACACTGTGGAACACCACTGGTCAACTTTCCCCACTTCGAGAAACTCCCTTAAACTACTGCTCTCTGTCTCCTGTTACACAATCGTTTCTTTATCCAGCTAGCTAGAATACCTTGCACACCATGTGAATTCACTTTCTCCATTAGACTACAATGGGGAACCTTATCAAACGCGTTAATAAAGTCCATGTATATGATATCAACAGCCCTTCCTTCATCCAACAACTTGGTCACTTCCTCTAAGATCTCTATTAAGTTCTAAGGGACGATCTCCACCGCACAAAACCATGTTGCCTATCGCGGATAAGCTCGTTCTTTTCTTAATATGAATAGATCCTATCACTCAGTACCCTCTCCAGCAACTTCTCCACCACCGACGTCAGGCTTGCTGGTCTGTAGTTACCCGTAAAACCCCTACTAAACTTCTTGTATCGGGGGGACAACATGAGCAAACCTCCAGTCCTCCGGCACCTCACCTGTATTTAAGGATGCCACAAAGATATCTGTCACAGCTCCAGCTATTTCCTCTCGCACCTCCCTCAGCAACCTGGGATAGATCCCATCCTTTCCTAGGAATTTTTCCACCATAATACCCTCTAGCATATTCAACACATCTTCCCTATTTATGCCAATTAGATCGAGACTAATCAAACATCTATCTCTAATCTCAAGATTCATCCATCACAGGCTTTGGGGAGTCACTGCCTAGCTCAATATTTGTCAGAAAAAACCTGAATATTTCCAAGTCTTTTTGCATTGAATATGGCCTATTTCAGGAATGGTATAATCAGTGAACATTCCCACGTCGAAACATAAGATGGAGAGAGGTTCAGAGCTGAAGGCGTGTGAGCCACAGACACTCTATTTACTGTGAAAGGACTGAAGCATTCTTCTGGTTTCGACTTACCAACACTGACAACGATCAGCTTTGTTGGTGGTGATTATTCGAATCCGGAGAGTAGTTCCCCTGGATTTTGATGAACTACTATTTCGTTCAGTCTGCAATTGTTCCACACTTTAATGGTGCCTTGATGTTCAGATTAATTTGTCTCATTGCCCCTTTGGAATTTGTCTATTTTGAACTAAGCTTCCAATGGGGCCAGGAGCTGAGTGAGCTTGGTGGGACACTAACTGATCTTCAATGAATACGTTGTTGCTAACCGATCTCATGAGTATTGACACCTTCCTTCACATTTACATCAATGTGTCACTGACTCGCTGAAATGCAAATACCGTGTGTGTTTTTTTATTTTCTCTACAGGAAATACTGAGGCAAGTTATCACAATGTTGGTAGATGTCGGTGTTCTTTCTGGAATGGAACAGCGTGTTTGGAAATCACAGCAAGTGGTTTTGAAATGATGAGTTACTACGCACAAGAACCAGTTATTATTAAGTGCAAAAACGTAATGCAAGTGTCCCTTTATCTGAGCGAGGAAGCTTGCTTCAATTTTGCACCTGTTTTAAAAGCGTGTTGCAACATATCCTAACAGATTATTAATCAAAGTTCTACACTAAGGAGCGACTTGCGTAACTCGGTTAGCTCGATCAGTTGGATAGCTAGTTTGCAATGCAGATTAATGCCAACAATGTTATTTAAATTCCCGTACGAGCTGAGCTGACTGTAAATGACTGTCCTATTCAAACTCTCCCTTACTTGATGCTTGATGACTGTCCAGTTAAACTACCACCAGTCATCTCTGTGTAATGAGAGAACAACCCTGTCACCCCGGAGGAGTATGGTGTCCAACCTTTCCATTTCAGACCAAGAGGCTCACGCATAAATACCTTCCATTGGGACCTGCTGCAGAACTGTTGCTCTGAACCAAGCTCAGTCGTTTTCTTTCTATCTGTTATATCGGCAACGAGTGCAGAGGCATTAGGAGGAACTGAATGAACGAGACTGCGTAGGTCAGGCCTCCCCATACTGGACCTCTTTCGACGTATTAGGAAGGAGGAATTTGCAGGGTCCACAGGGCTTTTAACTTTTGTTCCAGACAACCAGGGACCTTCACTGTGATGTGCGTTACTGACGCTATGGTCTTTTGTTTGGACCCTACAAGGTCTTCATCATTCCGTTCTTCCGAATGCATTGTATATTCCACCTATTTCTACCATGTGTTCTGAATTAAGTCATTACGTAACTCACTTTTAAAAAAAAACTGTCCACTTGCATCTCTGTGTCTCTACCTATCATCTCCTCCAGCCGTTACATTCATTTCTCTCTCAAAATCGTCGTATCTCCACAATCTTAATCAGATGCGACAGTCGTATATATCATTATTAAATTCCTCCAGCACCGACACACCTCTCTATGTCTCAACCCTCCTCCCAAGTCTGACACTCTTCGCTTTCTGTCTAACCGTCACCAGCTCCCTTTTTGTGCTGCAGCTGTGATTTCCCGCCGAACCTTTGTTCCTCCATAATTGTCCAACCTCCTCCAAACCCTGCAACCACCACCTATCTCTTTGAACCCCTCCAGTTCCTTCACGGTCCCTAAATCTCTCAACATCTCAAGCTCCTTCAACCCTCCATATCTCACTGACCTAATTCTGGCCTTTCCCCCTCCCTTTGTCTTTGATCATTTCCGGCCCCTATGCGCTTCCCTATCTCTGTAACCACCGCTGAAAACCTCCTGATCTCTCGAACTACTGAAGCTCCTACACTCTTCCCTATCTCTGAAAACTCCTCCAATTACCCCAGTCCTCCCTATCTGCCCATCGTCCTGCCGCATATAAACCCTCTCTAACTCTGTAACATCCTCCAGCTCCTTCAAATATCACTATCTTTTTAACCACCTCCAGCTACATTGAGCCTCGTATTATTCTAATCATCTCCAGCCCTCGCAATCCCCAACCTCCAGCCGCTAAAAGTTCCCTATCTGTGTAAACACCCCCAGCTCCACACCCCTACTTATCATACTCACTATCTCCAGACATAAACCTTTCTCTCTATCTCTCTAACAACATGCATTTCCCAAATCTCTCCTTATCTCCCGAAACTCATCCAGCCACTACACCCATTCACATTTCCCTAACCACCTCCAGCCGTTCCACGCCTCCTGAACTCTCTAACCCATCTAGTCCAGACACACCTCCCTACCTCCATACCTAACTTTAGCTGTCACATCGCTCCCAAATTCTGTCACCACCTCTAGCCCGCGCACTCTTCCCAGTCTGTCTAATCACCTCCACATCCCTCACCCCTCCCTATCTCTCTTACCATTCCAGTTCCACACCACAACTCATCTATCGAAACACCTCCCGCCCCCACACCCTTCTCGATCTGGCTAGCTCCAGCCCGAAAGCCCTCTCTCCCTCTCTAATCTCCAGCCATTGCAATGCACCCCATATCATGTAAGTAAGCAAAATCTCAGTAGCTTGTTCTAGCTTACGCAGACCTCCCTATCTCTATCAGATCTCCAGCATTGCTATTCTTTTTCAGTAAAATCCTCCAGCTCGTAAAAGCACGATTAACTACTCCAGACTTTACTCCAGCCTACTTCTGTAACTTCGTACAAAATCTGTATTCTTCCAAAATTCTGTCGTCATCTCCTTCCTCGTTCCATACTTTTCTCAGTAAAATGCTCCACATTCAATTCCACTTTGTATTTCCTCCAGTTTGTTCAACCCTTCGTATCTTTGTAATCTACTTCAGCACCTGCAACCATTACCTATCCATGTAACATTCGCGAGCACCTAAACCTATCCCTATCACTAAAACATTCTCCAGCACTGACACACTCTCCGTATCTCTGTAACCTTCTCCAGCACCGACACCCAATGCCTAACCCTGTTACATTTTCCAGCAACTACAGGCAATCCCTATCTCTATAAAATTTTACAGCATCTACGTCCCCCAATCCGTGGAATATTCAATAGCACATACACACCACCCAACGCTGTATCATTCTACGTTACCTACACTGCTCCCTATACTTGTAATATTGTCCCGTACCAACAGCAACCTCTATCCCTGTAGCATTCTCCATCACGTACCATCCCTCCTTAAAACCGTAAAAAGTAGCAACACCTAATTATTTTCCGCTACCTGTAACATTCTCCAGCACATTCAACCCTCCCGACCCCTTTAACATCCTCTTCCACCTACCTCTTGCACCTACTTCACTCCCTATCCCTGAAACATTCCCGAACTCAGCCCTCTGCATGTTGCATTCTCTGAGGCTAAAATGCACTCATGATCCCTGCAACGTTTTCCAGACCTGACAAGCCTCTCTTTCCCTGAAAGCGTCTCCAGCAACGCCCCCCGCCATAACTTTGTAACGATATACAGGAACAGCATCCACTTTTTATCATTCAAAGACACACCCACCCCCATCCCTGTAACATTATCCAAGACCTACACACAAGCACGATTCCTGTAACACTTTCATGCACATAAACACATTACCTACCCCTGAAAACTTTTGAAACACTTGCATCCACATCCCTGTCACATTCTGCAGCACCAATGTCCCTCCTTATCCCGATCAGGTATCCAGCGTCCACACTTACTCCTTATTCCTGTAACATTGTTCAGTACCTTCACCCACTCCCCATCGGTATAAAGAACATCCAGAAAATAAACCCACTCTTTATCACTGTAACATTCTTCAGCACCTACACCGTCCCCTATCCAGGGAACCTGCTCCAGAAACTATACCCTGCACAATCACTGCAATATTTTCCAGCACACACACACACTCGTTATAACTGAAACCTACTCCAGCAGCTGCACGCTCGCCATATTCTTGTAACGTTCAGATGCAACTTCGCTCAATTCCTGTCACTATCACATTGTCCAAAACCTACATCCACTCCATGTTCCTGTGACATTCTTCAGCGTATATACACACTCAATATTCCTGCACCATTCTCTTGCACCTGCATCCACTCCCTATCTGTCCAACCTTCTCATGCATCTACACCCCTCACAATCCCTGCCATATTCTGCAGGTCCTAACACCCTCCATATCCCTGTAACAACTCCAGCCCCAACAGCCATGCCATCTTCTTTCACTATTGTCCAGAACCTTCACCTGCACCCTGTACCTGTAACATTCTCCAGCAGTTACACCCACCCCTTATCCCGATATAATTGTCATGCATCTACGCCCTTCCCTATCACTGTAACATTCTCCAGAACACAACCTGCTCCCTGTCTCTTCAAAATTCTCCTGCATCTACAATCATGCCTACCCCTGTAAAATTCTCTAGCGCCTGAAGCGCTCTGCATCATTGTAGTTAATAACAGCACGGACAAACACTCCAATTTCCTGTAACATTCTCCAGCCCTTCCTGAACCCCGTATTCCTGTAACATTTTCCAGAACAGACACCCATTCCCTATCCATGTCATATTCTGCAGCACCTTCACCGTTCCATATCACAGTATGATTCTCCAGCAGTTACCCCTACCCCCATAACTGTAAGATTCTGCATTCCTGATACCCACTACCTGTCCCTGCAACATACTCAAGAAAGACACCCACTCCCTTTGCAGTCACATTCTCCAGCACCTGCACCCACTCCCTATTTCTGTAACATGCTCCACCACACTTCAACGACTTCCGATTTCCGTAACATTCTTAAACAACCACGCACATGTATTGCCCCGTCAAGATATCGAGCACCTGCAGACACTCCCCATCAATGTAACATTCTCCAGCACCTACACCCACTCACTATCGTGGTAACATTTTTTTAAGAATCTACACCGACTCCCTATCCCTGTCAGATTCCTCAGCACCTCGACACACTTCCTATCCCTGTAACATTCTGCAGTAACTGCACACACGCTCTATCATTATTACATTCTCAAGCGCAAACACGAATTCTCTATCACTGTAATCTTCTCATTCATTGACACACCCAATTCCCGTAACATTCTTGAACACCTACAAGCCTCCATATGACTATTGCTTCGCCAGCCTCTACTCCCTCTCACTCTTCCTGTAACGTTGTCCAGAACCTGCAACTTCTACCTACCCCTGTAGCATTCTCCAGCACCTATCCGCAACCACGTACCATTCTCCAGAACCTCCGTGTTTCTATATTGCTGTGGGTTTCTCCAGCACCTGCATTCTCACATTATTCCTACAACATTCTCCAACCCGTTCAGAATTCCCTATCTCTGCGACACTTTCTAATACCTACACCAAAACTCTGTCACTGTAAGCTTCGGCAGCCGTTACACCCACTCACTGTACCTGGAAAAATCTCCAGCACATGTGGCCTAATCCCTATCTTTGTAAACTTTTCCACCACCAACACATACTCTCTATCCCTGCAACGTTCTCCAACACCTTCACCCACTCCCTATTTCTGTAAGATTCTGAAGCACCCACAATGATTAGCAGTCCCTCTGTCGTGCTCCAGCACCGAAAGCCACTCCCGACCCCACAACATTCTCCAACAACTACACCCAAAAGAAATCGTTGGACCATTCTCCAGAACCCGCACCCACTCCTTATTCCTGACACATTCTCAAGCACCTGCATCCAACCCCGGCCATTGTAACCTTCTCATCCACGTGCATCCTTCCCTATCCCTGTTACATTATCTGACACCTACATCATTCCATATTGCTATAACGTCTCCAGCCCCTAAACAGACGCCCTCGTCCTGTCACATTCACACACATCCTATCCCTCCAACATTCTACAGCAACTGCACCCACTCCCTATTCTGGTAACATTCCGAATAACTAATTCCCCACTCCCTATCCCTGTAATGTTCTCTAGCACGTGGTGACACCACATCCATATCACATTCTCCAGCACCAATAGCCACAGCCTGTTCATGCAATTCTGTCCAGCGCCGTCGCACCCCATTCTCGGCACATGATCATTCTCTGACATCTAAACCGCTCCCTATCCCAGAATCCAGCACCCAGACCCACTCCCGATTCTTGTAACCTGTTCCAACCACGACACCCTCCCTCTTCCGGTCACATTACCCAGTACCTGCGCCTCTTGAATTCCCTTTAACATTCTGCAGCAATGACACCCCTCCGCATTCTGTTCAATTTCCCAAGGACTTCCACCATGCCCTATCCATATAACATCTCCAGGCCGTACAAGCAAGCACAATTCCTCTTAGTTTTATTTTACAAATGCTCACCCATTCCTTCTCCCTTAAGTAATCTTCAGCACCAACAAACGTCCCCATCTCTCGAACATTCTTCAGCAACAACCCCTATCACTATCTCTGCAACATTAACCAGGATGTACACACACACCCTATACTTTCAATATAAGGAAACTGCAACCGCCCTATCCGTGCAACTACGTCAAACACCTACTCACAGGCCAGATCCCTGTCACGTTTTCCAGTACCTACAAATCTCCCTATCGCTGTACCAACACAAACCCATTATTCCTTTTATATTGTCCAGCACATATACATCTTCCCACCCATGTAGCATTCTCCAGCACCTCCACCCCTTGATATCCATGTAACCTTCTCCAGCCCCGGGATCGCAACTTATCGCGGTCACTTACTTCAAAACCTGTGCATATCCGCGATCCCTGTAAACTTCTCCACCACCTGCACGATTCAATATTCATGTTCGATCTCTAAACCATAAAACCAGTCCTATTGGTATAACGTTGTCTGGCACCTTCATTTACTCCCTGTCACGGTGACATTCCCTGGTATATACACTTCCCCGATATCTGGAGTAGCCAGCGCCTACACCATTCTGTGTACATTTAACATCGCCAAACGCTACACTCACTACATTTCTATAAAACATTGGCGCACTCTTACCTCCCTCTAACCATGTTACATTGCCCAGCACCTACATCACTCTTTGTAACATTCTCCAACACCTACACCGCTACCTATTGCCGTCGCATTATCCAGTGTCGACACCCTCTAGTTTTCTTCAACCCCTACACTACTCAAAAGCCCTGTAAAATTATCCAACACCAACACCCACTCCGTGTCCATGTTACATTCTTCAACACCGACACTCCTCCATTTCCATATAACATTGGCCAGCACCTACATCACTCCCTATCTCTGTAACATTCTCCAGCACGAACACCCACTCCTTTCCATGCCACACTATCCAGCACCTGCACACCTCACTATCTCTGATACATTCTCCAGCACCTACACCCACTCCCTGTCCCTGAAAAATTCTCAAGTCCCGACACTTGCTCTCCTACCATGTCACATTCCTCAACACTAGCACCAAATACTCCTGAAACAGTCTCGAGTACCGACGCCCTCTGTTCATGTCACACGCTCCAGCACCTGCATCCCGACCTATCCTGTAACATTTTTCAGCACCTATAAGCATTCTTAATTTCTTAACCTTCTCCAGCAATCTAAACCACTGCCAATCGCTGTAACATTCTCCAGCTCCCACAGCCGCTCAATATACCTGTCACATTCTAAAGTATCTGCACCAACTCACTATCATAACAATATCCTCCACCTCCTCCTCTCTAGACTTGTAACAATCTCTCGCAATTGCACCCAATCCCTATTCGTGTAACATGTTCCAGCGACTTCACGAGTGCCTATCCCTGGAACATTCTGAAAACCTACACCGACTCCATTGCCCTGTTGCGTTCTGCAGCATCCATTAACACTGCCACTCCGTGTCAGATTCTCCAACATTTACACCGCTCAATGTCCTGGTAATATTCCCTAAAAATTATACACCTCCCTTTAACTGACGACATTGTTTGAATCGACATACAGTCCTTCTATATGTAACTTTGTTCAGCATCTATGCCTCTTTCTATCCCTGTAATAGTCTCGTGAAACTACAACCCAACCTCCCCGGTAAACCTCTCCAGCGCCGACATATCTCTCCAGACCTGTAGTTTTATTTACGCACGCACACACTCTATTCCTGCAACTTTCTCCACTCACTTTGCACATCTATATCACTGTCACATTCTCCAAAATCTATAACTATCCCTATCCCCGTAACAATCCCAAGCCATGACGCACTCCATTTTCCTGCAACATTCTCCAACACCTACACACCTCCTTTTCCATGTAAATCTCGCCAGCACGTTTATGGCTCCCCAACCTTGCGACTTTCTTCAGCAACAAACCCCTCCCTATCACGGTTACATTCTCCAGCACCTATAAAACCCCCATCACTGTAAAGTTCTCAAGGCCCTTTACCTCCTCCCTATCAGGTGATATACTCCAGAAGTTTCATTCCTCCATATCACTATAACTGTCTCCAGCCCCTATAACAACTCGCTATCCCTTTACCATTGTTCATCACCTAGGCTCCTCCCTTTCTCTGTAACATTCTGCAGCACCTCCAACACTCTATATCCCTGTAATCTTCTCCAGAGCATATTCCCCACACAATCATTTTAACATTCTCCAGCACCTGCACCTCTCCCTCTACCTGTAATATTCTCCAGCCGCTACATCTCCTCAGAATCTTCCGACATTCTCCAGCACCTAACCCCTCCACATCCCTGAAATATTCACAGGCACCTATCCCCTCCCTGTACCTGTAACATTCTTCAGCACCGGCACACCATCATACCTCTGTAACATTCTCCTGCACAGACAACCCTTTAAAATTCTCCAGCAACTACACTCATTACCTTTCCCCATAATATCCTCCATCCAGCCCTTTTCTGTGACATTCTCTATGACCTAAAACCCTCGCTATCCCTAGAACATAACGAACCCTGGAACAATTCCCTATCCCATTAAATTTGTCCAGCACCTGGAAACAATCCTTGTCCCAGTAGCATGTTCCAGCAACTACCCTCACTCCCAATCCGTGCAATCTAGTCCAGCAAGTACAGCCCAACATTTCCCTGTCACATTTTCCAGCACCGAATTCTCTTCATATCCCTGTAAAACTTTCATCACTACTGTCATTCCCTATCCATGCCATAGTCTCCAGCATCTACAAATCTCTGTATTTCTTTAACATTATCCAGCATCCATACCCACACCCTATTCAAGTATCCTTCCCCTGCCCTGGGCCCACCGTCTATCCCTGCAATATTCGCTGGCAAGCATACCCACTCTCCATCCTGTACAATTCCCCAGCACTTAAACACACTCCATATCCCTGTAATTTTCACCAGCATGGACACATCTCCCACTCCCTGTAACGTTCTCCAGCCCCGACAATTACTAACTATCTCGTGATGTTCTCCAGCACCTTCACTCCATCACTAAACTGTAACTTTCTCCATTCACTACAGCCCTCACTATCCTTGTCAGATTCTTCAGCGACTACACCGCCACAAATCGTTGTGACCTTCTCCAGCCCCTATACCTCACACTATCCCTGAAACATCCTGCAGCACCTACACCCAATGCCTGGCCTGACATATTCTCCAGCCACTTCACATCCTTCCTATCCTGCGAAATCTCCATCACCTACACCCTCACAATCCATGTGAACTTCTCCAGCTCTTTCAACCCTCACTATCCCTGGAACATCTCAAGCAACTGCACTCACTCCCTATTTCCGTATGTACGAGCCCATACAAGCCCTCCATATTTCTGTAGTCTTCTTCATCCCTGGCACATGATCCCTATATCTGGGAATTCACAATCACGCCCACGTTCTCCCACTCTGTAACATTCTCCAGCCCCTAAGCACACTCTGAATCATAATCACAATCTCCAGCATCTACATGCACTCGCTGTCCCTGAAAGATTTTCCAGCACCTACTCGCTTCCATATCCCTTTAACACTTTCCAACAACTACACCCCTCCTTATTGTTGTTTACGTCGCCAGCACCGACACACCTCACTATCCTGGTTACATTTTCCAGCACATACACCCAATCTATATTCCTGTAACATTGTCCAGCGTCAAAAACGCTCCCTTGCTCTGTGACATCCTCCAGCACCTGCACCCTTCCCTTTCACTGTAAGAGTCTTCAAAGCCTAATCCCGTCCCCATCCCTGTGACATTCTCCAGGGCCCAAATCTCTCCCAATCCATTTACCATCTCGAGCCCCACACCTCACACACTCAATATTGCTGCAACATTCTGCAGCACCTACACACGTCGCTATTCTCTTAGCATTCTCCAGCACCTACACACACCCCTAGTCATGTGACAGTCTGCAGAACCGATGCCCACGCCCTTTCCCTGTAACGATATCTAGCACCTATTCCCCTTCCCGTCCAGGTAACAAAAACCAGCACCTACATCCGCTGCCGATTCCTGTCATCCTGTCCAAAGCGACAATCTCATCCTTTATTCGTGATCATTCTCTGACACCTGAACGACTCTCTATGTCTGAAACATTCTCCAGCACCTCCATTCACTCCCTAAGTTTTAACCTTGCCCAGCCATGACAACCCTCCCTCTTCTAGTTAGACTTTCCAGCAACTGAGCCGCTCCCAATCCTTGGAACATTGTGCTGCACCAGCAAACGTCCCTATCCCTCTAATGTTGTCCAGCAACAACTATCCTCTCTGTACGTGTAAAATTGTCAAGCACTGATCCCTGTCACGTTTTCCCTCACCTACACATCTGCTTATCGCTGTATCATTCTCAAGAACATACATTGCCTATGCCCTCTCAATTTTCCAGTACCTACACCTCTCCCTATCCATGTTACAGTATCGAGCACCTTTATCTCTCGATATCCCTGTAACACTCACCAACTCCTGCACCATTCCCTGTCCATGTAACATTCTCCACCACCTCCAGCTGTTCCTATACCTGTAACCTTCTCTAGCCCCGACACCTGCCCTTATCCGGTAACGTTCTGCAACACGTAAACCCTCCCCGATCCCTCTGAACTTCTCCACCGCCTGCACCAATCATTTGTCCTGTAAGATCTCCAAACCGTACAATCCCTCCTTATTGCTGTACATTCTGTAGCTCCATCACTGACTCCCTGTCATTGTGACATTCTCCACCATCTACATCCCGTCTATAACTGTAACACTCAACAGCATCTACACCACACTGCATCCATTTAACATCTCTATATCCTGTACCCACTCCAAATTACTGCGAAATTCCGCCACACCTAAGCTCTCCCTATTCATGTAACATTGTCCAGCAAAACCGTATCCTTGTACTGTTCTCCATCACCTACGCTGCTACTTATCGCTGTAACGTTCTCCACACCTACACCCACTCCATATTCATTTAACATTTCTAGCATGTACACACACTACCGAAAACTGGAACATTCTCCAGCACCACCAGCCACTGCCTATTCCTGTAATTAGGTGCAACCCCGACATACCACATCCTCTATCAGTGACCATTCTCTGGCACTTGCAACGCTCCCTCTCTCTGCAACATGCTACAGCAGCAACACCCACTCCCGGTCTTTGTAACCTTCCTAAGCCACGACAACCTCCCTCTTCCTGTTACATTTTCCAGCACCCTCACTTCTCCTACACACTGTGACGTTCTGCAGCACCTACACTCTGCCCATCCCTGTAACCTCCTCCAGCACATCCACCTATCTATTTCCCTGTGACATTCTCCAGCACCTTCAACCCGCCCCATTTAATTAACACCTCCAGCTCTCCAACCAACCTGTATTCCTGTCAATTTGTTATGCACATTCGCCCACTGTCTCTCCCCGTATCATTCTGCAGCACCAACTAACGCACCACTGCCTCTAACATTCTACAGCAACCACACCCATCTCTGTAACTTTCACCAGGACATACACACATTCCCTTTCCCTTTAACATTCTTCAGCACCTACTAAATTCCCGATCCCTGTTTTTTTTTCTGTCCTACACATCTCCTTATCGCTGTACCATTATCCAGAGCCTACACACATTGGCTATAAATTTTACATTTTCCAAAATCTCCACCTCGCCATATTCCTGTAACATTCTCAGAACATCTACTTCTTACCATAACTGAAACATTCTCCAGCCGTGTCACCGCATCTTATCCTGGTCACGTTCTCCAACACTGTATCCACCACCATCCCTGTGAACAGCTCGCTACCTTTCATCACTTAGTATTCCTGTAAGATCAGCACACAGTACAATTTGCAGTACCTTCTCCGAGCCACTGTCGCTGTAACATCCTCCAGCATCGAAAGGCCCTCTACAAATGTAACATTCACCAGTAACTACACTTCACCGTAACCATATAAGACCTCCAAACCCTATAGTCATTCCATTTTCTGTCGCAAAATTCTTCCGCAAATCAATCTCCCTCTATCCTTGTAACATTGCCCAGCACGTTCACCACTCCGTATTCTAGTAATATTCTTCAGCATCTACACTGCTGCCTATTGCTGTAACATTATCCATAGCTACACCCACTACCCATTCCGATAACATTCTCCATTACGTTCACCCACTCCCTATCCCTCGAACGTTCTCCAGGAACTGCACACATTACCGATCCCTGTAACATTCTCACTCAACTAAATACTCTCCAGATTTTTAAACATTCTCCAGCACTTTCAGCTACTCCCTATACCTGTAATCCTGTCCAGCTCTGACATACCCCACCCCCTTTTCGGGAAACATTCTCCAGAACTTCCAACGATCCCTTTACCTGTAACATTCTGCAGGACTTACAACCACTCACTGTTGCTGTAACATCCTCTAGCGCCACCTTCTTTCCCTATACATGTAACAGTCTACACCACCAACAACGTTCCATATTCGTTTCACATTCTCCAGCAGAAATTCCCATCACTATCACTGTAACCATCGCCAGCCCCTACACCTCCCCTATCCCTCACATTCTCCAAGACCAACACCTCTCCCGGTCCCTGTAATCTTTTCCAACACCTACACCACTTCATATAATATTCTGTAGAACCTACACCCTTCCCTATCGCTGCAAAGTTCTGCTACACCTTCACACCTCTCTATACTCTGCTCCAACACGTGCGTATTTCCCTATCTGTTTCCAATTCTCCAGCACATTATCTCCACCCTATTCATTCAAAATCTCAATCCCGTACAAACACTGCCTATTCCTGTTACATTGCCAAGCATCTTTAAGCACTCCCTCTCCCTGTAACATTCTCCAGCACCTGCACTCCTCTCTAACCCTGTAAAACAATCCCGCATCTGTACCCCTCGATATCAATAGTAATGTCTCCAGACCCTACACTAACTCCGTAACCCCATAAAATTGTCCAGCACATTCACCCCTTACTATCCCTGTAATCTTCTTCACCATATACATCGCTCCCTACCTAGTCACTTTATCATTGACCAAAAGTATGCCCATCCCTATAGCTCTACCCAGCACATTCACCCCTCCCTTTCCCTGTAACATTCTCAACATCCAGCACCGTCTCTCTGTTCAGTAACATTCTCGAACACCTATACCTCTTGGTTTCACTGTAACCTTCTCCATCAAATACACGCCTCCATATCCTTGTAAAATGTCCATCCTTTCCGTCCACTCCCTTTCCCTGTAACGTTATCCAGCACCATTACGCACGCCCTTTCTCTGCAACAATACCCTCAACTCGAGCAACTCCACATACTTTTACCCGTGTCCAGCAAGTACACCCACCACATCTCTGTTCACATTCTACATCACCTACATCTTCCACTATCCATGTAACATTCTCTCGCACCTACTCCCACCCCGTATCCCCGTAACATTCCCCACCACCAACACTAGTCCCTGCACCTACGCACCTCACTGACCCTGTCACCTTCGCCAGCCACAACACCACTCCCTATTTCGGTCACTTTGTCCAACTCCTCTAGCCTTCCAGATCGCTGCAAACTTCTCCACCAGTCCCTTTCAGAGTAAAATCTCCAAACCGTACAACTAGTCACGACTGACGTAACATTGTCCAGCACCTTCACTCACTGCCTGTCACTGCAACATGCTCCAATACCTACACCCCTCTCAGTCCCTGTACGCTTCTACTCCACCTGCACCACTCTCGATCCCTGCAACTTTTTCCGGCGTATATAACCCTCGATATTCCTGTAACTCTCTGAAGCACCTACACTCCTCCCTATTACCGTTATGTTCTTCAGCATCTTCATCACACCCTGTTACCATAAACTTCTCCAGCCGTTCACACACTGCCTGTACATGTAACATACTCGAGCAACTAATTGACTCCCTACCTCATTCAATTTCCAACCAGTACAATTACTCCCTCATCCTTTAACATTGTCCATCTCGTTTACCCACTCCGTATTCCTGCAACATTTACCAGCACCTACTCCCATACCTATCCCAGTAACATTCACCAGAAAATACACCATACCCAGTCCATGTAACTAGTCCAAATTCTTGTTCCTGTAATATTTTCCAGAACCTATACCAGTCCCCATTCTCCAACACCTTCACCTATCCTTATAGCTTCAATCGTCTCATGTTCTTACACACCAATTTCTTCCTGTAACATTCTCCAGCAACTACTCCAGTAACTATTGGTGTAACAGTCCGCAAAACCTACACATCCTCCCTATCCTGTGACATTCTCCATCACTTGCAACCTTCCCTATCCCCGGAAACTTCTGCAGACCCTAAACCCCTCGCTTTTCTGGTAACCTTCTCCAGCACTACCACACAGTCCCTATTCGTGTAACATTCTAACATCCCGTATATGTATTCCCTATCTCTTTAACATTCTCCAGCTCTGGAACCCGTCCGCATCCCTCCAACAGTCACCAGCACCTATACACGATCCGATCCCTGTAAAATCTCCAGCCTCTTCCCTCAATCCCTATCATTGTAAAATATATCTCGCACTTTCACGGAAATCATGTCACTGTAAAACTTTGCATCAACTAAAGAAACTACCAATCCCTGTCACATTTTTCAGCACGTACACAACACGATTTCTCTGTTAAATTCCCCAGAACCGACATACTTCCTGTCCGTACAATATTATTCAGTACCTACTTCAGAGCTGTGAGGACAGGAATAGGAGGATGGAGCAGATGAAGGTTTGGCTGAAAAACTGGTGTATACGAGAAATATTCACATTTTTGGGTCATGAGAATCTCTTTTGGGTTAGAACTGACGTGTGTAAGAAGGATGGATTGTACCTAAATTGGAAGAGGTCTAATATACCGGCAGGGAAATTCGGGAGACCTGCTCGGTAGGAGTTAAGCTAGTAAGTATAGTGGGGGTGGGGGGTGGTGGGTGGATCCAGGGAGATAGTGACGGAAGAGGTCAATCTGAGGCTGTTGAAAACAGAAGCGATTCAAAGAGTCAGGGCAGGCAGGGATAAAGTAGGATTAATAAATTAATTTGCATTTATGCCAATGCAAGGTAGCTAACGGGGAAGGCAGATGAACTCAGGGTATGGTTAAGTACTTGGAACTGGGATATCACAGCAATTACAGAAACATAGCTCAGGGATGAGCAGGAATTGCAGCTAAATGTTTCAGGATGCAAATGCTACAGGAAGGATAGAAGGGGAGGCAAGAGTTAGAGGAGAGACTTTTTCGATAAGAGATAGCGTACAGCTGTGCTGTGGGAGGATATTCCTGGAAATAGATCCAAGATATGGCTGGAAAATGGAACGCCGCCCAGGAACGAAATAACGAGAATACTGAGAAAGTATATTCCTGTTATGGTGAAATAAAAGGTTGGAAAAGCGCAGCAGGGCAGGCAGCATCCAAGGAACAGGAAATCCGACTTTTCGGGCATAAGCCCTTCTTCAGGAATGAGGAAAGTGTGTCCAGCAGGCTAAGATAAAAGGTAGGGAGGAAGGACTTGGGGGAGGGGCGATGGAGATGTGATAGGTGGAAGGAGGTCAAGGTGAGGGTGATAGGCCAGTTTGGGGTGGCGGCGGAGAGGTCAGGAAGGCGGTGCTGAGTTCGAGGGATTCGACTGAGACAAGGTCGGGGAGGGGAAATGAGGAAATTGGAGAAATCTGAGTTCAGACTGAGAGAAGGTGGTGGAGGGGAAATGAGGAAACTGGAGAACTCTCCAGTTTCCTCATTTCCCCTCCCCCCACCTTGTCTCAGTCGAATCCCTCGAACTCAGCACCGCCTTCCTAACCTGTAATCTTCTTCCTGACCTCTTCGCCCCCACCCCACTCCGGCCTATCACCCTCACCTTGATCTCCTTCCACCTATCACATCTCCATCGCCCCTCCCCCAAGTCCCTCCTCCCTACCTTTCATCTTAGCCTGATGGACACACCTTCCTCATTCCTGATGAAGGGCTTATGCCCGAAACGTCGAATTTCCTGCTCCTTGGATGCTGCCTGACCTGCTGTGCTCTTCCAGCAACACATTTTCAGCTCTGATCTCCAGCATCTGCAGACCTCACTTTCTCCTGAAAGAAAAGGTTGGGAGGTGTAAGAAATGCTGGATGACGTATAAAAATTAGGGTTTGGTTCAGAAAAAGAAGGAAGCATATGTAAAGCTTAGACAGGATAAATCAAGTGAATCCTGAGAAGAGTTTAAACGCAGTAGAAGTATGCTTAAGAGGGAATTCAGGAGAGCGAAAAGGGGACATGACATAGCTTAGGCAAATATAATTAAGGAATTTTCAAAGGGATTTTACAAATATATTAAGGAACAAAAGGGTAACTAGCTAGAGAAAAAAAAGGCCCCTCAAAGATCAGCAAGGCGGCCATTGTTCGTAGCGTCAGAAAATGAGGGAGACACTAAACGAAAGTTTCGCTTCAGCATTTATGTTGGCAAAGAATATGGAAGATGTGGAATGTCGGGAAATAGACGGTGACACCTTGCAAAATGCCCATATTACAGAGGAGGAAGTGCTGGATGCCTTGAATCGCAAAACGGTGGATAAATCCGCGGGGCCAGATCAGGTGTGCCCTAGAACTCTGTGGAAAGGTAGGGAAGTGATTGATTGGCCTCTTGCTGAGATATGTATAACATCGATACTCACACGTGAGATGTCGGAAGACAGAAGGTTGGCCAGTGAACCTGACGTCATTGGTGGCAAGAATCCTGAGGGACAGGATGAACATGAATTTGGAAAGGCAAAGACTGATTAGGGATCATCGACATGGCTTTGTGCGTGAGAAATCATGTCTCACAAACTTGAAACAGCAAAGACTATTGATGAGGTCAGAGTGGTAGATGTGATCGAGATGGACGTCAGCAACACGTTCGACAATTTTCCTATGTGAGACTGGTGAGCAAGGTTAGACCTCACGGAGTACAGGGAGATCTAGCCACTTAGATACAGAACTGGGGCAAAGATAGAAAAGAGAAGGTGGTGGTGGACGGTTGTTTATCATGACTGGTGGTATGTGACGAATGGAGTGACGCAAGGATCGGTGCTGGGTCCTACATTTTGACATTTACATAAATAATTGGGATGCAAGTAGAAGAGGAACTGTTAGTAAGTTTGCAGATGACACCAAAATTGGAGGTGTTGTGGACAGCAAAGAAGGTTACCTCAGGTTACAATAGGCTCTTGATCAGATGGGCCAATGGGCAGAGAAATGGCAGATGGAGTTTTATTCAAACAAATGCGAGGTGCTGAATTTTGGAGAGGAAATCTTAGCAGGACTTATAGAGTTAATAGTAAGGTCTGAGGGAATGTTACTGAACAAAGCGATCTTGGAGTGTATATTGAAAAGTGGAGTCGCAGGTAGATAGGTTAATGAAGAAGGCGTTTGGTCGGCTTTGTTTTATTGGATAGAGTGCTAATTACATGAGTTGGGAGAACAAGTTGCGGCTGTGCAGGATATTGGTTAGGCCACTATTGGAATATTGCATGAAATTCTGGTCTCCTTCCTATCGGAAATATGTTGTGAAACTTGAAATGGTTCAGAAAAGATTTAGAAGGCTGTTGCCATGGTTGGAGGATTTCAGCTACACGGAGGAGCAGAACAGGCTAGGGCTGTTTTCCCCGGAGCGCTGGAGGTTGAGGGGTGTCCTTACAGAGGTTTACAAAATCATGAGTGGCATGGATACGATAAATATACAAAGTATTTCCCCTGGCGTCGGGGAGTCCAGAAGTAGAGGACATAGCTTTAGTGTGAGAGGGGAAACATAGAAAAGAGATAAAATAGACTGACCATAAACTTAATCTGCGCAGCGAGCTGAGGTTAAGGCACTAACAGCAGCAAGTGAGTTGATGGAAAGTGAGAAGGCCGATATTAATACTGATTTAGCCTATGCTCATCGTGTCTGCCATCTATCTGGTACAGGGTTTTTGCCCGAAATGGCGATTTTCCTGCTCCTTGGATGCTGCTTGTCCTGCTGTGCCAGCACCACTCTAATCCTCATTGACATCTATCTGGTTCAGCACAGAAGTAAAGAGCTTCAGGAAGAGCAACCAGTTCCCATATAACAGTGCCAACAGATTGTAAAGTTAACAACCGCGTTAATGAAGCCAACATCGCTGGCTATTATTAAGTGACAGACACACAAAACATGCAGTGATGTGGTGGTTAACGGTAATCAGGCAAGAGATGAAATGACGATAATGGACTTTGGGTGCACTTGAGCAGTCATTGCACCCTAGGTGAGTTTAGATCCGGAGCCTACAGTAGCAGACATCATTGAGATTCAAAGTAAGGCGTCCATAGCTGAAGAAATACTGTGGAGACAAAAGGGAGCCAGGCGAAACCCAGAAGGACTGTGGAGCACAGAGGAGGTTTTGCGGGTTGCACCTACCCCTGTGTTAACCATTATCATATCTGAGGCACGTGGATTAATTCAATGTGTTGAAGGGAAATGCAGAGAAAGGTAAATAAGGATGGATTTGGTTCACCTTATTTTCAAGCCTAGCAACCCCTACAGGAATAACGACTCCTTCATGACACATACCAATACCTGAGGGACAATTGAAGCATTTGATGATCAACTATCCGGACATGATAAAGACATTGAGAATGAAGAGATATATGTTGGTGATCGTCGACAGGTTTAGTAGATGGTTAGAGGCAGCTCCATCCAAAGACTCAGGGACACACATGTTAGTGAAATTCTAAACAAATGAAGTTATTCTAAGCATTGGCATATTGTCAGAAGTCAATTCAGAAAATGAGTATGATTTTATCCAAAGATTTGTTAAGGTGGAGCTGCACACTTTGAGGATCAGTCAGAGATTTGGATGTCTGTATCATCCCCAGTCACAATGTATGGAGGAAGGGAATACTTTGTGCAAGTACCAAACTTAACTGGGTCGATGCACTGCCATTGCTGCTGAAGTGCTGCCGTATGCAGACTAACATTATGACGAACGTGTCATCGCATCACATTTTGACTGGTAGACTCATGCCAGTGCCTAGGTGGAGGGGTGCGTGTGAAGCACCTAGCTTGGAACAATTAGAGCTTGAAATTAAGCAGTGCATGCAACAACTAACTCTGAGACGTGAATCTATTCACCTTTTGTCTCTCCTCACAGTCAATTCTCTCACTCCACCCCTGCCACCCTTCCCTCTATTCCTCTCCTCCCCGCCACACTTTGTCTTCCCTGCTGCTCTCTCAATTCCTCTGCCACACTCTCCCTTCGATTGCGACTCTCCCTCTCGTCACCTGCCACTCACTCTCCTCAACCACACACTCTCCCTCTCTGAGCATGTTACGCTCTCTCTCTCCTATAATCGACTCTTTCTATCTCCCCTCCACTGCCGCACTCTGTGCTTCTCCTCCCCTTCCACTCTCTCACTCCTCTCCCCTGAGAATCTTTCAATCACGCCAGCCCTCCCACACCCACTCTCTCTGTGCTGTGCTGGCCAAATCTCTGTTTCTCAGCTCCCCTGCCAATCAAGCTCTCCCATTCCCCGCCCCTCTCTCCATTTCTATTCACCTTCTACACAATATCCCTCTCTCCTCCCGTGCTATACTCTGTCCTCACCTGCCACTTTCTGTCTATCTACCCCGCCACACTCTCCATCTCTCCTCGCCCCTCCACGAATCCTGATTCTCTCTTCCCCTTCTGCTCTCCTTCTCTCACTTCATCTGCCGTAATCTCTCTCTTCTCCCCCTCACTCTCTCTCTCCTCACATGTCAAATTCTCTCACTCCTACCCGCAACTCGGAATATTTATCTGTCCCTCCCCGCCATATGCTCTCTGTCTCTCCCTCCTTCCCTACATCACGCGATTTGTCTCTCCTCCCTTGCCACCTTCTCTCTCTGCTCACTGGCCACTGTCTCACTCCTCCTCTGCCTATGTCACTCTCATTGCCTTCCACCCTTCTCGAAATGGTTACGTCTCGAAATATTAAGAGCAACGGTTGCACCATTATCCTGGCAGGCATCAATACAAATTGCCTTTTTTCTGTCATTCTCTTACCTTATGGCGCGT
Organism: Hemiscyllium ocellatum; assembly: GCF_020745735.1. Classification (NCBI taxonomy): domain Eukaryota; kingdom Metazoa; phylum Chordata; class Chondrichthyes; order Orectolobiformes; family Hemiscylliidae; genus Hemiscyllium; species Hemiscyllium ocellatum. The sequence goes on from NW_026867634.1 coordinate 478,567, forward strand.
GTACAAGATCACAGGATAGCCCATCGTTTCAGAATGTGCCTTCTCAAATGCAAAATGAACCACCATCAGCCCCTGGCAACAAGGTGGATATCCCAGAGCCCACTGGTACTATAATGTGCAATAGTTGCTCAGCTCTCCGTACGCCAGTCCCTTGTGTAAGTACTGTGGCAGCACAACCTTTCTCTCTGTTTGACACGTAACAGTGGAAACGCTTCTCATAGTTTGGCAGGCTATCCTCGGGGCCCACTGCAATGTCTCCTCAGGGTGTTGAACGTTGCTGCAGTGTCCTCATTCAACAGCAGTACACTCCTCAGTTTGTATGTCCTGCCTCATTCTTTATTTTTTTCAAGGTAGCCGTAATTTCGATATATTCCCCAATCCAGTGTGAACTAAATCCTGCCATTTGCCAAAAGCATCATTTATGTCCAATTATCTCAGGCCTGGGGATTCGAGTTATTTCCTCAATCAGCTCAGGCACTATCAACGTAATTCCCTTTCTCTGCCTAAATACTCAACCTGCTGCTTGCAGAATTGCAGCTTCCGCCGTGACACATTTTGACCTCCACATGTTAGCCTCTGCAGATCGAATATGGTGTCGCACTCATTATTCTTGATTGTATGAACAAACTAACAAATCATCAACATATTGGATTAGAATACTTTCCAATCGTACACCCTCCAGATCCATCTTCAACAAATGATTAAATGCATGTGGTGAGTGCTTAAAACCCTGTGGCCTTCGAGTATTACTGTCCTCCCTTCCCCTGTATGAAAAGCAAACAAATATTGACATTGCTCTGCCAATGGAAAAAGGAAAAATGCTGAACATAAATGAATAACTCAAAATCAATCCACTTCTGTTTATATATTAGCACCATATGGATGTTTGCAACTATTGCCGGCCAATCTTCCAACACCTCAATGATTGCTGCCAGTTCATGAACCAATCTCTATTTAGATTTATCCGCTTTTGGGACAGGCAGCAGCAGAGTTTTACATGAGATGCACGTTTCCCTGAGCACTCCTGCTTCCAGCAGTCCCTGTATTGTTGCAGCCATTCCCTCCTCTCCTTCTGGATTCAACGGAGTTTGCGGCATTGTAGGCTGGCGTGCGCCTGTATTTTAATCTTATTTCCACTGGATTTGGAGTTTACACTCTCCCCACATCTGTACCATATTTTGACCATAAAATAACTGACAATTCATCCAAACATTTATGATCTAGGCGGCCACATCCTCCAGCTATCTGAGGCACACTCCGTTCAGAGGTCATCTCAACCTCACTTGGGTTCCCCACCATGTCTATATAAACTGCAACTCAAACACAGTTTCTATTCACAGATTTCCAGACCCCTGGTACCGTCAGTCGTCAGTAACCAGTCATTACTGCGTGCTTTACCATGCATCACAAATCCTTGGACTTATGTCCCTCATTTACTAGCAAAGTCACATGGGGGCAGCTCATGTCACACTCTACCGTTTCTACAGGAATATTTTTCTTATCTGCAACGTACTCCATGCTCTCCTGTAATATAGTTGCACTTTTGAAATGCTGCAGACGTCTGCAATTTTGTGACACTTCATTCTGAGTCTGGACAAATATCACTGTGCAATGCAGCTCAGATTTGCGGGGGCTTAGATTATGATAGTAATGCGGAATGATCTTTACTCCAATTTTCAAAAGTCTCCAAAATATAACATTCTATTTCTCCGATCCAATGCACAGTCGTGTTACTGCCTTCCTGTAGTACCAGTGAGAAATTGCTCTTTCTACCGACAATCTATTTTGAGAACATTCCAATTGCAATTCTAATTTTGACATCGCATCTCTACGTAGAAAATTAATTGGTGTCCACTTGAAGACTAATATCGGCAAGATGGCTTCTTTCCTGTCCATCTCTCAACTTCGTGCAGCAGTAACCCTTGTCAACTGCTGCTTACCCGACAATCCGACACTCTTAATAGCTTTTCCTGACATGGAGAGTTGGGAGAAAAATTGTGGTTGGGCGCAAGTGCAATTAGCTCCAGTGTCCATCATCATAGGCGTCAACGGTCCTTCCAAGCTAACCTGTACAATGGGTCCTGGTCAACCTCCCGTCTTATCATCCGGTAATTTCCCATCGTACTTCAGTTCTCTGGGCACCCCGAACGCATCCTCTCCTGGTTCACAGAGCTTGCCGGACCCATAAGCATTTATGGTGGGACAGGTGACATTCCTGGCGCAAAGGTCGACCCTGGCGCTTGGAGGGCCATGCCCAATATGGCAGATCTTCCAACATGGCCTGGCAGATAACATCCCGAACAAACTAAGTCAGATATTCTCTGTGTCTGACTTCTCACTATACCCGTTTCCACCACTGCCCCTGCCCCCGGCCACCTCCACCTCATTGTCCCTGTCCTTGGAAATCCCAGTTTTGCCTGCTTTGTTTGTTAAATTGTATTTTGGCCTTGAGACCGCATCTGTAGAAAGGTTACACCCAAACACTTATTATCTGCATGTGTTTTGCGGCCCTAGCCAGGAGGTGTGACAGTGCTGTCCCTGGATCATCATTGTATTCATTTCAGTAGCACGGGTCAACTCAGTTGTCAGTGGCAGCATATTTTTTATCTTTTCCTCTCTCTCTTTCTGTTTCTAAATTTCTCGAGCTGCATTTTTGCCAATTTTCTTTGCACCTCCTGCTATGTTTCCGCCAGCTTATTTCTGTCCTACCAGTGTATTACGACTCCATGGAATAAATGATCTCTGAATTCCTGGCGGGCCATTGACGTTAGATCCACTACCTCCTGCAGATTCGAATTGACATGAGGGGAAATTGCCTCGACATTAGCAGTCCAGAAAATTGTGAATAATCATTTACTCCCTTACATGTCTTGTTCTGCTTCAAGCTTTTACTTTTTAAATTGATTTTCTATATAGGCTACTTGAATTTCAGTGACTCCCAATGGATCCCATTGCAAAGCTTTGGGATCAATCTTCGGTGGATAAGTGTTTCTGTGGGCCTGCCATACCTTTTTTTTTCACACAGTCAAACCCTAAGCCATCAATCTTGGGATTTCCCACAATATTGTTCAGACGGGCTCAGACCATTATCTCTCTTAATTTTGGAAACACATCACCTTTATTACCAGTGCCTTTAAATTCTCAAATACATCAACTGACCTGTAGTTTCGTCTCCAAAGGCTCGATTCCACTTTCCTATTCCCTCATGTAAGCTGGCAACACATTTTTCATCCTTTCCAGGTTCTCCAAAGAATCTATTTCTGCTGTCTGCGCCCTTTTATAAGCAATAGGAGCATATTTACCCATGGGCGTTTCTTGCCGTGATGAAAATTTCGAAATTGTAGTTCTTCCTCAGATTCCAATTCCGAATTGAATTCTATTTTCTCCTAATCGTTCCCTACTTGTTCTGTCAGGCCCATCTTCCTGCCTATGATATTATATCCTCTGCAACCTTCCTCCACCACTCTTCTGATTACTCTTCGTCTGTCTCTGCTCAACATTCATGCAATGATTTAGGCATGCCTCATACTTTTCCTTGCTCTCTTTATGTGCTTAACGTCTGAATAAACCTCACGATCTCTCTTTACGGATTGTATGGCTTCTATTAATTCTTATCTCTTTTCCTGTTCCCACTCTCTTTTCGTTCTTAATATTTTCTGCTCTTCGTCAGCTTTCTCCCAATCCAAATCTCCCTCTATCTCTACCGTTTCCTTCATGCAGGGCAGTGCCACATTCTCTTTGTCTAAATAGGGAGGTTTCGTTTCCAATTCCTTTACGTCTGGACATATGGTTGTTTTAGATTGATTAACATCAACATTCAAAGGCTGCATGTTTTGCTCTCTGGCAGCCACACCAAACACACACCCCCTTCGCCGTTCTGGCCAAAACTGGTGTCTGATTGGCCTTCCTCAATTCTACTCCCTCACTTCGAAAAAAATGTTTTAATATCTCTGCCTCCTGTTCCATTTACTGTGTTCATCTTTTAAATTTAACTTTAGGTCTCTGGTTCTTTATTAACCATTGCACTTCATCGCACATATTTATGTCAAAGGCACTTTCTTTTGTTCATTTATTGAGTAAGCCCTTAGTTCTTTTTACACATTTATCAGAAATGATGCTACTAGGAATTTCGTATTCAATATTTCAACTTTGACCATAGCTAAAATTGCATCAGTCTAATTATCATACGGTCCTGCTTTTTAAAACTCAACCGTCAAGTAGCACTTTAGAAAATTTGGCTCTTCTCTTCTATTTTACTTTTAATAAACTGTTACCAAACTCCCGTCTTTCAATTTCATACAGAATGAATTATACTAACAATATAACAATCTTTCCTGACCTGTTCGGTCCGTACAGACACCTGCTCTTTCCAGGGCGGTATCCACACAATTGTCTGTCCTGCTTATGCAAACCCTATTTTCCTCGAGCAGTATCCTTAGGTCTTCTTTCCTGGCCCTACAGTCCCCAGTTTATTAGGGCGATATCTGCATGAACATATTGACACCACTTGGATTTTTATCTGAGCCAATCTTTGTTCAAAGTCTATTCACCTGCACAATCCTCTGTGTCTCCATGAATCTTAATTTTCCATCTGGCCTTATGGTTCTTTCTAACCCTTCGCCAGCTTCTAGACACTTCTGCGTCCCTGGGGACCTCTCCAAATTGGCATAATATATTCCGAATTAGCTGCAAAACGATTATCTATTTTGTGGGTCGGCAGCCCTTTTCTCTATTAGTGTCAGGGGATTACTCAGTTAAACTGTAAAGTTCCTTGCATCTACTACCCCTTTTCATTCCGACTCTCCTCCCAGCGCCAAATTTATTGCGGATAGATCACCCAATACTCTGAGAAAATTAAGAGGAGACGCAGAAAATCCTTCTAAAAGTTAAGCTTCTATTTGCCAATCCCAGTTGTGTGAATCAGAAAATGCCTCCCCTCTGTGCCCACACCTTCTTGGGGCCTCTCTCATATTCCCTTTGCCAGATCACTTTTCTAGATACCATTATGCTAAAGCTAGCATTAGCATAACCAAATTTGCTAGCTTGCTTTGTCGTTGTACATTAGTAATCTTCGGCCACAATACTCTGCTGCTTTCACTTACCCTATGTGATTGCATCGCTATCGTCATTAACATTAACTCATCTGTCACGTGATCGAACTAGCCTATCATAGTGTGCTAAAATCATCTGTTGTTTGATGCCTGTAACATGATCCATTGCATGTATTATACGACTAAGTTAAATGCATAACTGCTAAATTAAACTCCATATAGTCCCTCGTGCACAGTGAGTCGGGTCAACCACTTAAACCCATTACCACAGCATTTGTAAGGTCTCTCATCAGTGTTGATGCGACATGAGGGCATCAGATCTTTTCGAGCACTTGGTGAAGTATGCGCATTTAATGTGTTTGCCCACTGCCTCAAATCGCTGTTGTTTGAGTAGTGTGGAGTTCTGAACAAATGCCTTCTAACATTGGCAGCAGGTGAATGGACTCTCCCCACTGTGAATACACTGGTGTTTTCTGAGGTCGCAGGATTGCCTGAACCCATCTCCACTGTGAGAATACATGAAGGGTTTGTCAGCAGTGGGCGCACGGTGGCACAGTGGTTAGCACTGCTGCCTCAAAGCGCCAGAGACCCTGGTGCAATTCTCACCTCAGGCGACTGGCTGCTTGGAGTTTGCACATATTTAACCGTGTCTGCGTGTGTTCCCTCCGGGTGCTTCGGTTTCCTCTCACAGTCCAGTAGTGTGCAGGTTAGGTGACTTGGCCATGCCAAATTGCCCGAAGTGTTAGGTGAAGGGTTTAAATGTAGGGGAATGGGTCTGGGTGGGTTGCGCTTGTTAGGCCGAATGGCCTGTTTCCACACTATACATAATCTAATAATATTAAGGAGTGGACGTCCGCTATACAATTTAGCCAGTCTGCTGTCTCCATTCAATGAGCTCTGACAACACTCAGATTTACTTTCCTACCTCCACTCACCCTTGAATACCTGAAAGATTAAAATCTGCTTCTGTCAGCCTTAGATACACTGACTAGTCAGTCTACTCTATTCATTCTGCAGTGGAGAATTCCACAGAATCAATACCCTGAGAGAAGGATTTCTTCCATATCTGCCTGAATTAGTTGACCCTTTACTCTGAGATTTTGTCCTTAACGCAAACAAGGGGAAACAGTCTCCCTGAATCTGCCCTATCAAACCCCTCAGATCTTCAACATATAGCTAGTGACATATACAGTTAAACAACACATCCCTCGACAAATGAAGTTCAACATAGCATTGTTGTTCCTGATTACCTTCTGAAACTCGATGCTAGCTTTTCATCTTACAATGTCAATGACCCACAATTCTCCGTCTGCTGCAGCAGTTTTCCCAGCTAAGTAATATTGTGTTTTCCGAGCTTTCCTGCCGAAACCCAAAACCTCAATTATTTCCAACAGTACATTTTGCTGAACTTTTGTCCACTTGGTTATCCTGTTTCTATGAGACTGCTATTTTGTTGTGACAACAATTTGTATCATCGACAAACTAGACGAGAGTGCATTCATTTCTATCATGTGGGCGGTTAGTACATATAGTCAATAATTGTGGCCACTGTATTGATGCATCTGGGAATCCACAAGTTATAATTTGCCATCTTGAAAATGCGTTCTTTCTCTTCGCCATCAATTCCTAAACTGATCCTTTAAAAGAGGAAAGAAAAGAGAAGAGGGCAGTCAGCGCCGGATTGAGGGTGTTGCGACTAAATGCAAGTAGTGCATGAAACAAGGCAAATGAGCTTCCAACACAGATTGAAATTGGTATTTTGAATGTGATAGTTATCTTGAAGACTTGACTGTACGGGGGATCAGGGTTGAGAACTAAATATCCAGGAATATATATTTTATGAAAAGGCAAGCAGATTGAAGGAGGGGGTGCTGCTACATTGTTAGTAAGAAATAGAATTAGATTGGCAGCAAGAATGGAAACAGAGGCAGACGTATATAATCAATGTGTGTAGAGTTGAGGAAACACAAAGACAAAAAAAGTCCATGTTTAAAGTTGTGTACAAGCCTCTAAGAAGACGGCAGGATGTGAGGAAGAAAATAAATCAGGATGAACGAAATGCACGTTAGCAAAGCACTACTGCAAAAATGATGGGGGATTTCAATACGTAGCTCGACTGAAAAAAATCAGGTTGCAATATCTACGATAATTCTTTTTTTAGATGAATGTGATAGAGTCCATGGAGGAGCAGTCAATCCTCGATTTAGCGATGCGTAGAGAGGAAGACTTGATTAGCAAGGTCAAGATAAAGAAATCCTGAGAACAATAGACCATAAACATAATAGAGTTCACTCTGTAGTTTTAAGTGGAAATGATTGAATCAGATTTAATGCTATTACAATGGTACAAAGATATACGGATGTATTTCACCAAAGTTGATTGTAAGGGGTAACCACACAGGGAAGACAGTGGATCATAGAAACTCTCCAGTGTGTAAACAGACCGTTTGTCACAAACATTTCTGCAGCGACCCTCCGATGAATTGCCAAACCAGAAAAATTCCCTAGATTATTATTCTCCGTATCGCTTAACTCATGCGCCTAACCTATGCATTCTGTCGTTTTCTACATGTCCGATATCCACTCTTGTCTTTCCGTAACATTACAGATATGAAAGGAAATCGCCAGCAGTCTTGTTTCATATTAGTAGCGACCTGACTCAACGCATCCATGAATATTATGAGCAATTTAACATGTCCAACTCACTGAAACTCAGATCTTTGGCTAATGGGAGGAAAGCGGAGCACACAGACAAAGCCCATGCAGACACATGTAGAATGAGCAAATTTGACCAGCGTGTTTGAAATTAATCCAGGGTCCCTGGCGTTGTGATGCAGCAGAGTCAAGCAGGAAGCCATCGTGCCGCAACCGTGGTAGAAACAATGGCATGAGTTTCTCGAATAATTCAGGACACAATGGAGAAGTACATCACAAACCAAAACAAACACAGTAAGGGGAGGATGAGGCAACCATGGCTGACAGTAGAATTCAGGGAGAGCAGAAAAGCAAGACAAAAAGCATGCATTATAGTCAAGGCTAGTGGAAGCCAAGGGTTTGGGAAGCGTTAAAAAAAAACAGAGAATAACTTTAAAAAAAGTCAGGGGTATAGATGAAATATGAGAGTAAGATGGCTTCTAATATAAAACAAGACCGTTGGCGATTTGTTTGGATATTTGAAATGTCATGGAGAGACAAGAGTGGATATCAGACAGATAGAAAACGAGGCTGGAAAAGTAATAATACTGAACAAATAAATGGCGGAGGATTTTAAGACCTGCTTTCCATAATTTTTCACAACAGCTTTTCAGAACTTCAAGAGAGACAAAAGGCAGTGGCACTAATGCACTGGCCCTTAGAACAACGAAGTTGCTGGGAATCTCAAGATGGAAAAATCGCCAGGACCAGATGGAACACCGATGACTGAAGTAGGCAACTAAGGTGATTAGAGAGGAATCAGTGGTGATTGTTAGATATCAATGGAGTAAAGGCTGGTCCCAGATGATTGAAAAATACTTAATGCAACACCACTGTTTAGAAAGGAGGGAGGCAGTGGCAGGAAACTGAAGGAATGATAGCCTGGTCTGAGTTGTTGATAAGATTTTCGAGACCCTTATTAAGAAAGGTACTGCAGAGGATTTGGACATGCGTGGTAAAATCGGGCAGGACAGCATAGTTTCTTTTTAAATGGGAAGTCAGCCTGACAAATCTCATGATTTGCTTCAAGGAAATAACAAACGAGTGAGACAAAGGTGAGCCAGCTGACGTCAAACATGTAGATTTCTAGAAGGTCTTTGATAAGGTACAGCACAGCAGGCTGAAAAGATAACAGCATGGGATTAATTACAAATTAGAGGTTTGACTGCCTGTCAGAAGGCAGAGAATAAGGATAACGAGACATTTTTACAGGATTGCAGCTGGTTATTCGTGGACTTACATTGGGGTCAGTGTTTGGACCATAGCTATTCACATTATGCATTTGTGATCAGGTCAAAGGAACTGAGGACATTGCTGTCACGTTTGCAGATGCCACAAAAATAAGTGGAGGGATAGATCGTTTTGAGAAAGTGGGGAGAGTGCAGATGGACCTGGACAGGCTGGCAGTATGGACAAAGTGGCAGACAGAACACAATGTTGCCAAGTGTGGGGTCATGCACTTTTGTAGAAACGATAAATGCGGGAATCTTTTTCTGAACGGGCTAAGGCATCACAGATCTGAAACGCAAAAGGATTTGGGAGTCGCATTTCCTGTATTCTCTTTAGGTTAACAGAGAAGTTCAGTTCGCAAATCACAGAGCAAATGTCATTTTAACGTTTATTTGAAGGGAGCTATAACGTACAAGCAAAGATGGGCAGGTGAGAATGTATCAGCTCTGGTCACAATGCATTTGGAACGTTGAGAGTAGTTTTGGGCCATTATCTAAGGAAAAATGCGATGGTTTTTGATGGGATCCAGACGTAGATTTGCAAGAATGAACCCAGGATGAAGGGCTTCTCAAGAAAATAGCTGTTGAGGACTCTGGATCTATATTCAATTGAGTTTAGAAGTAGGAAGGACAGATTCGGAGGCAAAATAGAAGGAGGAGCATTGCTTTTGATTAAAGAAAATAATACTGCGATCATGTTTTAAAATCTTTTTATTAAGTCATTCATTTGAAAATATAGCTTTGGAATAAGGATGAATAATCACCTTGATGGAATTATACTGTGCACACGTCCTCGCCAATAATCAGAGGAAAATGAGAGAAGGAATATGCAGAGACATTTTAAATATATGTAAGAACAAAAAGTTTTCAAGGAGGATGAGATGGCTTTGGATGGACTCCAGGAGTAGGTTTACAAGAATGAACCCAGGATGAATGGCTTCTCAGAAAAATAGCATTAAGAATACTGGGTCGATATTCAATTGAGTTTCGAAGTCGGTATAATAGGAAGTAAAGAATAGGACGTAAGGGGGAAGGAGGAATCGTGGTTTTGATTAAGGAAAACATACCAGCTGTAGTGTTTTCAAATCTTTCGAAAGTCATTCATTTGAAATCAAAGGTTTGGGATAAGGATGGAATGAACACCTTGACAGAGATGTACTGTACATCCGCCCTCGCCAATAATCAGAGGGAAATGAGAGAACATCAAATGAGATTCCAGATATATGTAAGAATAAAAAGATTATAACGGATGAAGATTTTAATTTTCGAAACATTGACTATGACTGCCATTACGTTGAAGGCTTTGACAGCGAAGCGTTTGGTAAATATGTGCAAGAAATTTTCAGAAACAACATGGAAATTTTCCACTACAGAAGAATCAAAACATGCGCTTTTGGGTAATATGGCAGGACAAATAACTGAAGTGATAGGAGGGGAGCACTTTGGGTGGAGTCATCATGATTCAATCAATTTTAAATGGTGTTGGAAAAGGATAAGTCCTCCATAAATTTCAAGCTTTTCAACTGTAGTAAGGCTCATCAAATCTGCTCCGCCATTGAATTATTGTTGTTTTTGTTTTCAAATCCATCCACCTGCTTTCGCCCCGTATCCTGCAGTCAATGACGGGACCTCAGCAGTGAATTCCACAGATTCTCTGACTAATGACGTTCGTCCTTATCTATGCTCTACAGGAACTTGCTTCTCTCTCAGGCTTTGTGCTTGTGTCACAGTCTCTCCTACCAATAGGAACAGCTTCGCAACGACAACCCTGTCCAGGCCCTTCAGGATTCTGTGAGTTTCAATTAAATGTCCACTCATTCTTGTGAACCCCATTAAGTGTAGTCCCACAGTCCTCAAAAAAAATCCCCATTTGTTGAGCCTTTTATTCCTGGGATCATTCTCATGAACATTCCCCTAGAAATACTCCAGGGCCAGTACATCCATTCTCAGGTATGGGCCCGAAAATTGCTCACAATATTTTAAAGAATGGCCTGGCGGGAGGTTTACATGGAAACTGGGGCAACCTTTGACACAGACGGCGTTTTTTGTATGTGGAATAGACTGAAACAAAAGTGGTAGATACAGGTACTGCTACAACAATGAAAAAAAACATTTGGAAATGTTTAGATGCATATGGACTAAAGGCAAGCAAAACCGATTCGTCCGGTTTGGAAACCTGATTGGCATGGATATATTTGATTAAAGAAGTTGAGTAATTCAGGGAAATAAATATTGACATTTTGAAATCATTTCAAGTTGCAGGAGGGGAAGCGCTGGAAGTGTTAGAAAATACAAACGTGGAATGATCTCTGCTACATGATCTAGTGTATCACAGGGCATTGTGGGAATTTACATGAAATTGCAGGCTTCTTGCAGAAATACTTGCATCATCTCGAAATGTGTGCGATACACCGAATGTCTGGACAGTTTCTAATAATTTTTTTTTAAAGAATGGATGTCAGAGATTTTGGTGGACAATTTGTTAAACGTGACTTTAAAATGTAACAATTACAAAGACGAGGAATGCTTAGTATTCACCATCATTGTTTCGGCGAGGGCAAATGCATCTCACAAATTTGAATGATCGTTTGCTTCAGAAAACAAAAAGATGGATGAGGCCAAAGCAGTCGACACTGTTTACTTGGGATTTCGTAAATCATTTGACAAGGATTCGCATGGCGGACTAACAAGTAAAGAAAAATCACATGGAATTGGGGTGAGCTTACCAACTGGGTACAAAATTCGCTTAAACACAGCAGACGAGGTAAGGGATGCAGTGTTGGTTATTGGACGGCAGGACTGTGACCAGCAGTCCTCTACCGGACTCATGGCTGGGTCCTCTTTTGTTTGACCTTGAAACAAACGATTTAAATGAGAAGACAGAAAGCATGTCAGGCAGTTTGCGTATGACACCAAAATTGTTGGTACATTGGACAGTGAAGAAGGTTACCTGAGATTACAAAGATAATTGGGTCTGTGAGCGAAGGTATGAAAACGAATTTAAATTGGATAAAACAAACAAGGGAGGAAAAACTTGTACCATTAATTGTATGGCATTGGATGATGCTGTAGAACAAAGACTTAGGGTATCAGTTACATTATTCGTTGAAATTGCGATCACAGGGCCCTATATGCGGCTTTAGGATGAATACATTCATTGGCTGGACCTATTGTGTTGGAGTTGGGATGTCACGTTGAGGTTGTGGAATGTTGGTGATACCTCTACTGAAGTTGGTGTGTTCAGTTCTGATCACCTTGTCATAGGAAGGATATTATTGAGCTGAAGGGACTTCAGAAGAGATTTATCAGGAGGTTGCTGGGTCTGGACGGATTGACTTTTCAGCAGACGCAGGTTATGGGACTTCTTTCGCAGGAGCATTGCGGGGAAAGTTGTCCTTATAGACGTTCATAAAATTCTGATGAATATTGACAAGATGAATTGCAGATGTCCTTTCCGTATGGCGCGGGATTTCCAGACTGGGTTTTATACTTTTTCTATTCGGAGAGAAGAAAGATTTACAAAAAATGTATGAGGAGGAACATACATTACACTGCGTGTTTGGTGAATAAAGTATCCATCCAGAGAAAGTGGTAAATGCGGGTATAGTTACTACGTTTTTTAGACATTAGAACAACTACATGGATATGAAGGGTCTAGAGTGACGTGTCCCAAGTACAGGCAGGTGGAAGTACTTTAAGTTAGGATTATGGTCGGCATGAACTGAATGGACAAAGGGGTCGGTTTCCTTGCCATCTGACTCGATGACTCGTATGGATTCTGGGTAATCCAAGATGGAGGAGAGAGAGAGAGAGAGAGAGAAGAGAGAGAGAGAACCTGCGCACCTGCACAGTTATTGCCTTTGCTATTTGAATTCGTGTATCTCTAGACATCGGAGTGCATCTGGGAAAATTATCAAACAGTGAGATTCATAACTAATCTTGGAAGAACTGTTGGGCGGAAGTTCACAGCACAGAATCAGATAAGTTAATTGTTGTTTTAATTCTGTCCAAGAGAAAGACTGCAATCGTGAGGAAAAGTGGATTCTTTCTTGATTATCTGTTTTGGAGATAAGTCTCTTGATTAAACTTAAAATATAAGCCATAGAGATTAATTTAGCGCTGGGCAGTGTTTGTAGAGGAATAATACGGTGTTATTTGTGGGTCTGTAGATTGTGAACGAGCAAAGATGGTCTTTGCCGTGGTATGCACTTCTTGTCAGATTTGGGAGTTTCAAGAGTTTCGGGTTTACTGCGATTATATCTGCCATAAATGCTGTTGGATGCGAATCTTAGCAGATCGCGTGGATTGGTTGTAGAGACAGATAGAAGCGATGAGGCATTTGCAACAGCAAAACGATGTGATGGATGGCAGTCATATGAAGGGGGGAAAGTCTCAGATACAGTCACATAAATGGGTTAATTCCAGGAAGGGTGAGAGATGCCAGCACCTAGGTCAGGAGTCTTTTGTGGATATATCTATTTCAAACAGGTATGCCATTTTGCAAAATGTAGGAGGTGATCGATTCTCAGGGGAACCTAGCACGAACAGCGAAGTTTCTGGTATTCAGGCTGGAAATGACCTGGAGGAGGGGCTAGAAGGTTGGATGAGCAAGTTTGCCGATAATACGAAAGTCGGTAGAGTTGTTGACAGTGAGGAAGAATGTGACAGGTTACAATGGGATATAGGTAAGCTGCAGAGCTGGGCAGAAAGGTGGCAAATGGAGTTCAATGTCGCTAAGTGTGAAGTGATTCACTTTGGTAAGAGTAACAAGAAGATGGAGTACTGGGCTAATGGTCGGATACTTGGTAGTGTGGATGAGCAGAGGGATCTTGGTGTCCATGTACACAGATCTCTGAAAGTTGCCACCAGGTAAATAGTGCGTTGAAGAAGGCTTATAGTGTACTGGCTTTTATTGGGAGAGGAATTTAGTTCCGGAGTCCTGAGGTCATGTTGCAGTTGTATAAAACTCTGGTGTGGACGCATCTGGAATATTGTGTGCAGTTTTGGTCGCCATACTATAGGAAGGATGTGGAGGCACTGGGAGGGGTGCAGAGGAGGTTTACCAGGTTGTTGCCCGGTATGGTAGGAAGATCGTATGAGGAAAGGCTGAGGCACTTGGGGCTGTTTTCATTGTAGAAAAGAAGGTATAGGGGTGACTTGATAGATGTGTACAAGATGGTTAGGGGTTTAGATAGGTTTGACCAAGAGAACCTATTTCCACGTATGGAGTCAGATATTACGAGGGGGCATAGTTTTAAATTAAGGGGTGGTAGGTATAGGACAAATGTTAGTGGTAAAGTCTTTACTCAGCGAGTTGTGAGTTCATTGAATGCCCCGCCAGTAACAGTGTTGGACTCTCCCTCTTTATGGGCATTTAAACGGGCATTGGATAGGCATATGGAGGAAAGTGGGCTAGTGTAGGTTAGGTGGGCTTGGATCGGCGCAACATCGAGGGCTGAAGGGCCTGTACTGCGCTGTATTTTTTCTACGTTCTCTGTTCTATAACTTTGGAAAGCTGATTGGAGGCAGATGTTCACAGGTAAATGGACGGCTGGAAAATGTGAAGCCTTCAGAAATGAGATAACAAGAATCCAGAGAAAGTATATACCTGCCAGGGCGAAAGGGAAGGCTGGTAGGTATAGGGAATGCTGGATGACTAAAGAAATTGATGGTTTGGTTAAGAAAATGAAGGAGGCTTATGTCAGGTACAGACAGAATAGACCTGGTGAATCCTGAGAAGAGTATCAAGAAAATAGGAGTATACTTAAAAGGGAAGTCAGGAGGGCAAAACGGAGACATGTAATAGCTTCGGCAAATAGAATTAAGGATAATCCAAAGAGTCTTTACAAATATATTAAGGACAAAAGGGTAACTAGGGAGAGACCAGGGCGCCTCAAAGATCAGCAAGGCGGTCTTTTTGTGGAGCCACAAAAGATGGAGGAAATACTAAATGATTATTTTTAATCAGTATTTACTGATAATATAGACTGCCAGGAAAAAGATATTGACGTCTTCCAAAATGCCCAGATTTCGTAGGAGGAAGGGCTGGATGTCTTGAAACGGTTAAAAGTGGATAAATCACCAGGACCTGATCAGGTGTACCCGAGAACTCTGTGGGAAACTAGAGAAATGATTTCTGGGCCTCTTGTTGAGACATATGTATCATCGTTAGTCACAGGTGAGGTGCAAGAAGACTGGAAATTGGCTGGTGGCACTGTTTATGAAGAGAGGTAAAGACAAGCCAGGGAACTATAGAACGATGAGCCTGATATGGGTGGTGGGCAATTTTCGGAGAGAATCCTAAGGGAAAGGATGTACATGTAGTTGGAAAGACAAGGACTGATTCGGGATAGTCAACATGGCTCTGTGCGTGGGAAGTCATATCTCACAAAAATGATTTAATTTTATGAAGAAGTAACAAAGAAGATTGATGAGGACACTGTGGTAGATGTGATCTATATGGACTACAATAAGGCGTTCGACAAGGTTCCCCATGGGAGACTGATCAGCAAGGTTAGATCTCATGGAATACAGGGACAAATCGCCATTTGGATACTGAACTGGCTCAAAGGTAGAAGACAGAGGGTGGTGGTGGCGGGTTGTTTTTCAGACTGGTGGCCTGTGACCAGAAGCGTGCCACAGGGATTGATGCTGGGCCCTCTACATTTTGTCATTTACATGAATGATTTGGATGTGACCTTAAGAGGTACAGTTAGTAAGTTTGCAGATGACACCAAAATTGGACGTGTTGTGGACAGCAAACAGGGTTACCTGGGATTACAACAGGATCTGTACCAGATGGGCCAATGGGCTGAGAAGTGGCAGGTGGAGTTTAATTCAGATAAATGCGAGGTGCTGCATTTTGAGAAAGCAAATCTTAGCAGGACTTATACACTTAACAGTAAATTCCTAGTGAGTGTTGCTGAATAAATAGAGATCTTGGAGTGAAAGTGGAATCGCAACCAGATAGGATAGTGAAGAAGGCATTTAGTATGCTTTCCTTTATTGGGCAGAGTATTGGGAACAGGAATGGGGAGTTCATGTTGCGGATGGACAGGACATTGGTTCGGCCACTGTTGGAATATTGCGTACAATTCTGGTCTCCTTCGTCTTGGAAAGATGTGTGAAACTAGAAATGGTTCAGAAAAGATTGACAAGAATGTTTCCAGAGTTGGAGGATCTGAGCTGCAGAGAGAGGCTGAACAAGTTGGAGCTGTTTTCCCTGGAGCATCGGAGGCTGAGGGGTTACCTCATACAGGGTTCCAAAATTATGAGAGCCTGGATAAGATAAATAGACAAAAACTTTCACTGTGGTCGAGGAGCCCAGAACTAGAGGGCATAGTTTTAGGGTGAGAGGGGGAAGATAGAAAAAAGACCTAAGGGGCAACCTTTTCACGCAGAGGGTGGTACGTGTATGGAATGAGCTGCCAGAGAATGTGGTGGAGGTTGGTACAATTGCAACAGTTAAGAGGCATTTTGACAGTTATATGAATTGGAAGTGTTTGGAGGGATATGGGCCGGGTGCTGGCTGGTGAGACTAGATTGGGCTGGGATATCCGGTCAGCACGGACGGTTTGGAGCGAAGGGTCTGTTTCCATGCTGTAAATCTCTGTGATTCTATGACTCGACGTGATTAAAACTTACAGATACAGAGTGGTTTGGATGGAGTCAATGTTGGGAAGGTGTTCACACAGGTAAGAGATTAAAGAATCCACGGTCATAGCCTGAGGTTGGGGAGATAACGCTTTTGAAATTAATTGAGGAGGCATTTCTTCACTGAGACGGTACTGATTATGTGGAACTCATTGTTGTGGAGGGGTTTGCATGCCAGATCAGTGAGTGCATGTCTGGAAGAGAGAAAGAGGTTTCTGGTTGGTAAGGGGAGCAATGGTTACGGGAGATGGTAGATGGAAGGAGAATGAGCTTGAGAAACATGTCAGTCATGATCAAATGGTGCAGCAGACTCGATAGGCGAAATAGCCCAATTCTGCCCCTATATCTTGTGGTCATGGATATTACGGTAGACTCCAACTTGCACACAGATTTAGCAAATCAGATCAGTGCAAATACCACAGAGGTGACATTCCTGACCTGTCGACATATTAAGGACCTAAATGGAGGGCAGGTCATTCTCAATTGCATACTGTGGAATGGATGGGAGTGGGTTAGCTCACTTGGGTGGACTGCTAGTTTCTGATGCAGAGTGACACCAACAGCAAGTGCTCAGTTCCTATACTGGCTGAGATCACCATAATGGTCCCACAATTTTAACCTTGTTCCTTGACTGAGGCACGGTGACCCTCAGGTTAAAGCATCATCAGACATCTTTCTCTCTCCCACTCTTCCTCTTTTCAGACAGCCGCACGATTATCTTCTGTGATGGTTAAAACTTAAATTTCAAGATTTTAATAGTATACTGAGAAGGGAATAATTGGGGATCGAGCAGTGTGAGGCTGCTTGAGCAATAGTGAATACCTAGGAATGATGGAGTGAGACAAAACAGATTTAGAGACAAGAGATTAAAAATTACGATGGTATAAGACACCAGCAGGCTGCAACAATTTCGGGAAATTTCAAAGATTTGGTGGCGTGTCATTTCGGACTGAGCTGACGAATTTTTTTTTATCTCAGAGACTTGTGAGCGTGCAGAATTTGCTGCCGCGAAAGCAGTGAAGGCGAAAATGTGGAATGTTTTCATGAAGAAGTTGTATATAGTGCTGATGGCTAAAGGGACCATTGGATCTGTGTCTAAAGCTTTAGCAGACCAGAGTGAAAGGTCAGCCATGATCACACTGAAGAGTGGAGCAGGACCGAACTGTAAAACAACCTTCTGCTGTTCCTTTTCTCTGTGTTTCTATTCTGTTAATATATATACAAAACAGAATGATTGCAACTGACACAGATATCAGCATTACCTTATGAATACTGGATGAAAACTGTCCAACTCCTTACAAAGCAGCAATCCGAGACTAGGTTTCTGGAAGCTTCTGGACTCGCTGCGTTAATCCTAGCTTTATATTATGAACTCAAATTCTTAAATGGTGTGAGAGAAGCAACATTGTTCAGAGGAAATTAAAAAGCTGACATTGAGTGGCGGTGACGTTTGGGGTGAGGGGCAATGAGGGAAAAAATGGTGTGGTTTCGTAGTGGGGTGATGGGCAATCTCACTCCTCATCTTGGTCAGTACGCTCCCAGCTCCATTCTCTCAGCATCTTTCATACTGATCTCCAGCTTAGAGACAGAAATTTCCAGGGGGGCACTTACCCCTCAATCTCAGTAACGAACACACCCATAATAGTGTTTTCCAACGGCACAAACACAGCAATGATTTAACACAAGAACCTATGTCTTCAGCCCTATTCACACCAAGGGCAGATGAACAAACAGTGAAGCAATTCATTAAAAAAGAAGAAAAAAATAAAACTGAACCAAGTATAGTAGACACTGCTCGGTGCCTGTGTCAGGGAAGAAGCCTGATAATCTTTGTGGCTTAAATTGAGGCCCCAGAAAGCACAAGTTTGAATCAGGGTGCGATACTGACTAACCATGAAACGGCAATATAGCTTCTTGCGCTGCCCTCCCTTTTAACCCTCACTCATTGCCTGGGGATGTGAGAAACAATAATTCACTCCAGCTTTACTTGCGGTACGCATGCTCACAATCCACATTAATGGAACGAATGTTCCAGGTCCCTGCCCTACTGATGGATGATGTCGGGGAGGAAGTGAGAACTGCAGATGCTGGAGATCAGTTGTGAGAGGGTGGTGCTGATAAAGCACATGCTGTCATGCCGCATCCGAGGAGCAGCCGAATCGGCGTTTCGGGCATAAACACTTCATCAGCAATGGAGAACTTCTTCAATTTAGGCCGCATTGGTAGAGGCTTCCCAGTAAGCTTACAATCAATTCAGAGAAAGTGAGGACTACAGCTGGGAGTCGATCGCGTGGTGGTAGTAAAGGTGGGCCAGTCAGGCAGTATCCAGGAACAGGAGAATCGATGTTTTGGTCAGAAGTCCTTCATCAGGAAGCTGATACCTGCAACATCGATCCACCTGCTCCTCCGGTGCTGCCTGACTGGCTATTCTTTTCTGGCAGGACACTCGTGACGTGGATTTGATGACGTCGCACGGCCAACAGCAATCACGGGACGCGAATGGGGGACCGAGGTGGACTTCAATCTGGATTTGGCACCACTCTTGATGGGTGTGAGAAAAGGGAGCAGCTCATGGGAGGTTCTACTGGAGCCAGAACCTTGTTTTCGCGTTTATCGACACGTGATGCCAGATACAGGCTTCAAAGACAGGGAAAAGTGATCCCTTTTCCCCAGACAGCGGAATCCTTGGGACAAAGTGCCTAATAACGAAGTCTTATTTACAGAAGGTAAACAATGAAGAATTCCCTGAAAGTTTTGAACACTGAAGTTTCCTCTATAAAAAGTTGAAAAAAATGGAAATGAAGTTTTAAAAAAAGTCAAAAAATTACAGATCTTCCGAAAGTCATGGGTCGGTAGACTTTCTGAGTTGGGCATTCACCAAGACATTGCTCATTGCTGCTGCTGACCTATATCGTGCATATCAGGCCTCACTACTGACTGCTGCTGCTGAACTACATCAGCCAAAGCAGGCCTCACCCGTGACTTCTGCTGACCTACTTTGGGTCACCATGTCTCACCACATGCGCTCTCCCTAAAACCTTTCCAATCTCTTTCTATGTCTTCCAACTCTCTCGTTTCTTTCCCCTTCCCACTCTCTATCTCTCGCCTCATACGGTCTCTCTAACCTCTCCCACTCTCTCTACTACCCTCCCACATCTCTGTATCCCCTATTTTTCTATCTCTTCCCCGTTTCTCTCTCCAATCTATCCACACACTTTTCTATTCCCTTCTCACTCTCTGTCTTCATCTCTACCAACTCCAAGTCCCTCTCGCGCTCTCTGTGTCTCTCTTTCTCTATCCCCTCACTCTCTCTACCTACCACTCTCTCTCCACCCCGTCCCAATTTCTATTCTCTATATCACGTCCCACAGACTCTCACCTCACTTTTTCTATCTCTCTCACCCTCGCACTCTCTCTCTTCCCTTCCACTCTGTCTCTCTAGTCACCTCCCACTCCTTCTCTCTCCACCAACTCTCTCTCAACACACCCACTGTATCTCTATACTCCCCTCCAGCTGTCCCTCCCTAGGACTCTACTACCCTCCCTTTCTATCTCTTTCTCTTAAATCTGAAGCTCGCTCTCTAACTCTCGCACAGACACCCACACACACTCTTTCTCTGTCTCTATATCACTTTCTACTCCATCTCACTCTCTCTTTCTCAGTCTCTCGCTTGACAAAACCCCTCCCATTCTCTCTCTATCTGTCTTTCTGTTAGTCAAACTTTCTGTGCCCTCCTCCTCATCGCTCAAAACCCTCATACAATCTCCTTCCACCCGCTACCCACACACTCTCTCTCTCCCACCTCCAACTTTCTATCTCACCCCATCCCACTCTCCCTCTCTCTCCCTCCATCTCTCACTCTACCCCTCTCGCCTCTCTCTTTCCACTTCCACGTTCACTTTTTAACCCCCTTCCACTCAATCATTAAGACCCTGCCACACTCTCTTACTCTTCCCTCCGACTCTCTGTTGCCCCTCCGCCTCATCTCTCTCCATCCGTGTCCCACCTTCTTTCTCTATGTCTCTCTCTTTCGTGCTACCTCCCTCCCACTCTTTCTTGCTCTCTCTCTCTCTGTCTCGCTCTACTTGCTCCCACTCAGTAACTCTCCATCAATCTCCCACTTTCCCTCTCTTTCAACGCATTCCCTCTCTCTCGCTCCCTCTCAACCCTCTCTAACCACTCCCACTCTCTCTTGCTACGCTCCACCAAACTCTCTCTCTCCACATTCTCCCACCGTCTCTACATGCCCTACGCTCTCTCTGCACCGCTTCTCACTCCCTCTCTAATTCACCCCCTCTCAAATTCACTCCCTCTTTCACTCTCTCTATTCAGCTCCCACTCTCTCTCTTTCTCTCCACAGCCCAACCACTCTCTCTAACTCTGTATCTTTGTTTCTCTCTCTGCTCCCTCTCACTCTGGTTCTGTCTGGCTGTTTCTACAAATGCCTTCCATTCTCATTCCCAGTCTGTCTGTCTGTCTTACTCTCTCTGTCTCTCGGGCAATCACTATCTCTCTCTACCTGCCTCTCCCTCCTATCTCACTCTCCCTGTCCATCTACCCCATCCCCAATTTCTCTCACTCTAAACCGTCCCACTTTCCCTCTCTCCTCCATCCACACAGTCTCTCTCATCTCCCTTTCTCTCTCCCTCACTGCCATCCACTTTCTCCCTTTTCACCATTTCCTTTCTCTCCATCCCACCTACTCTCACGCTCTCCCGTGACATCTCTTTGTCCCTCTATTTGTACTCTCTTCCCATTCACTCTCTCCACCGGCTTCCCACACTCTCTGTCCCCTCCCACACTGCCTGGTTCTCCACCCCACTCCCAAACTCATTTTCTCGAAAACCCTCTCTATCCCTCCCACCTTCCTTTCTCACTCTCTCCAACCACGTCCAATTCTCTCTCTGTCTGTGTCTCTATCCCTCTCTCTTTACACTCTCTCCATACCCTGCTCCCATTCTCTGTTTCTCTCTATATACCTCTCCCCTCTACCATTCTCTCCCTCTCTACCCCCACTCTTTCTCTCACGCTCTGTCTTCTCCCTTCCACTGTCTCTACTTATCTCCCACAATCTCTCCCTCTCTCAAGCCCCCTGCAACAGTTTACATCTCATGCAACCAGCCCACTGTGCATATCTCTTTCACTCCCTTCGCCCCTCCTACACTCTCTCTCGAGCGACATCCTCCGAATCTCTTTCTCTCTTACCCACTCTCTCTCCCCTCTCTCTCGCTCTACCCGTTCCACTCGCTCTCTGCCCCTCTCTCTCCTCCTTCCTTTCCCTCCGCGCTCTCTCTCCCTCTCTGCAGCCTCCCACTCTTTTTCTATCCCGTTCCAACTCTAAATTCTTACACTCCCATCTCTATCTCTCTACGCTCACCACATTCTCTCTTTCTCTCTCCAACATCCAATACTCTCTTTCCCCATACTATCCAACTCGCCCTCTCTCTCCACTCTTACTTTCTACCCCATCGTTCTCTCTGGGTGGGCGGCACGGTGTCACAGTGGTTAGCACTGCTGCCTCACAGCGCCTGAGACCCGGGTTCAATTCCCGCCTCAGGCGACTGATTATGTGGAGTTTGCACGTTCTCCCCGTGCCTGCGTGGGTTTCCTCCGGATTCTCCGGTGTCCTCCCACAGTCCAAAGATGTGCAGGTGAGGTAAATTGGGCATGCTAAATTGACCGTAGCGTTAGGTAAGGGGTAAATGTAGGGGTATAGGTGGGTTGTGCTTCGTCGGGTCGTTGTGGACTTGTTGGGTCGAAGGGCTTGTTTCCACACTGTAATGCAATCTAATCTAATCTCTCTTATTCACTCTCTTCCCCATGCCCAGTCTCTCTCTCATCCCTCACTTTCCTTCTAACTGGCTCTCTCACTCTCTGTCTAGCACACTCTCTCTTGCTCCTTCTACCCTCTCACTCTTCCCCATTGACGGATTTGGGTTGAGAGGCTGTGGAGTGGATGAGTGAATAGAGAGATAGGGCCGGTTTGGAAGTGTGGCGAAACGGGGTGGAGATAGAAACACGGGAGAGAGAGAGAGCAGGAGAGTGAGAGAGAAAGGTAGGGTGAGAAAGAAGAGTGGAGGCATGTGGATCGACAGGCGGTGAGAGACAGAGCGAGTTTGGGACGAAAGAGAGTGAAATGGCGACGGGGACAGAAAGAGAAGTTATGTGGAGGGAAAGAGACGGAGTGAAATAGGGAGCAAGTGCGTGCGAGAGAGTGCAAGAGAGGGGGTGATGTAGAGGAGAGCGCGTGTTGGAGGGAGACAGATGGAGATGGAGCTGGACAGAGATGATGCAGTTGAGTGGAGATGGTGAGAGTTGGGTAGAGATATGAATTCAGCCAAAGGCCAGGTCGGAGTGAGAGTCCCAGTGGCGAAAGCAAGGACAGCATAATTAAAACCGATCCCGTGAGTTTAGGTACCAGTTCCCTCCCCGTCCCTGAGGACCAGGAGTTGCGGCTGAGTCTGCTTACCTGCAGCAAAGCTTCTTCAAATCAAAAACAAGCAACGACATCGTTCATTTGCTGTTTGGCACTTTTTAATGAACATATGTATTTTTAACAAACTGAATGTTCGATACAGTCAGTGGGATGGTGCCTTATCACACCTGTCCTGACAGAACTATTGGAATGTCTCTGTGAAAGCCCCTGTGGGATAAGCTTGAACAAACCAGCATTACCCTTATATCGACAGGCTGCTTCATTGCTGAAACATTGAACTGAACTGAAATGTGAAAATCCTGGATGGATTGATTAATGAGTGAAGTTGATTGATTGGTGAATTTGGGTAAAGGGATATTTAAGTTCATTCTTCAGTTGTTGTTTGAACTTAGTCTGGGTCACAACATAAATCGTGGTATTTGCGCAGCAACTGAGGAGCTGCAGCATGAAGCCCAGTTCCTGCACAAACTCATCTAAATACACGAGGTTATCAAATATATACCACATCCGTCTCCATATAGAAAATACCATTAAAGTTGACCATAACAAGATGAAATTGGCCGAAATCACAAACAATAAAATGATGGATTTTTTTCGAGATTTCATTTCTGTGTCAGACTGAGCATCTCCCTTGATGTGAACCCGGAGTCTCCTGCGGGCTCTGCTGGTCACTAAAATGTGTCTGACTGTGAAAACATTGAGCAGCAGAATCAGGAGAAAAGGGAGAGTCGGGGTCAGAATGTGGTGGAGGAACTCGATTGTGACCCAGACACGGGAGAATTGAACAATGTTTGTTACTACGCAAAACCAGGTGTCGTTTCCTAGCTGATACTTCGCATCGAACATAAAATACCAGAAAATGTTCTTGAAACAGCTCAGCACAGTCTCTGTTCCCAGAACCACAACCGCCGTTTTCTCATTGCGATATTTACTTTTCAACTTCTGGCAACAAATGGCCACAAACCGATCAAAGGTGAAAGTGACCGTGAACCAGACAGAAGAGTCAGTGGCTGCATAAAGCAAAACAGCGTGGATATTGCACACAGGGAAGTCGAACAGGAAATAAAACTTCTCCCGGTAAACAATCGGAATGTGTCTCAGTATCAGGTCGAAGATAATGACCAATAGATCCGCCACTGCCATGGCACCCAGGTAACATCGGACACATGGAGACAATCCACAATCTTTATAAAGCAGGACATAGATCGTCACGACGTTAACTGAGAGGAAGGAGAACGAACACATTATGCATCAGCCTGGATCAAAGTTTCCAGTTTGATTTAGGACCCAGTGAGATTTTCATACATGTCAGAGATTTATTGATAGAATTGGAGCTGAAGTAATAAATGGGAAGGTTAGATTTACTGAAAACAATGTGTCACAAAACAAAAGCACCTCTCGTTCCCCAAACGCACAGGCACACACACATAAGAACAGATAGTTCAAAGAACATTCACACATGCTCGATCACTCGAAAGCAGACACAGGTAACTTCTTTCCTTCTCCGAATATGGAGCCTGAAACCATTGCTCTCCTGAAGGATTATCTCCCAGTTCCTTGAAGAGAAAGGGAGTTTGGAAAATTCTGTTTTCTGGTCAAAATTCTGATCGATCCTGTTTCTTGAATAAATGTAAATGCAGGCAAAACGTATTCACTCATTTAATTGCCCGAGGGGACCTTGTAACAGTGTCTCCTCCTCCTTGGAACGGGATCAGATCGCGTGTAATCTTATCTTTTATTCAAGTGATGATGTCTGTCATTCACAGATATTGTCAGGGATAGAATGTCCAGAGAATGTGGCACACAAAATGTTCCAGGGAATGTCATGTGTAGAATGTTCCGGAGAATGTCGTTTATGGAATGATCCGGGAAATGTTGAGTACAGAATGTGACGGAGTCACAAGCAAACTGTATCACTTCTCTGCATCAAGTTTAGTGAGGCCCACTCAGCCTGATGGTGAGAATTTCTCCCCAAACTCAACTCAAGTGTCACTTCCCACATGAAATGAATCAGATAACGATAATAGCTCAAAAATTGATTTAAGTTTATCTTTCATGAAAACACAGGTGTCATATCTTATTCAGCTCTTTGTCCTCAACACCTTTTCAGTTCTGACTAACACTCCCCACTATAAAGTGTTCTGGATATTCAAATCGTAATTTCGGTCATCTTGTTGACATATCTCGCTAATGTCATTAAACAAATCAATTTCCCTCAATGTATGTATTGATTTCATCAATCTGCTTTGAGAATAAAACACACAGACAAAGCGCCTCTCATTCAGCATTTTAGCCCATTAGTCTTCTACTGCATTGTCGACTTTATCCCTCATATTGACTCCGTCCGGAAACCCCCAAACACTGTCATACTCACACAATCAGATCTGATGGGAAGGTTTCGTGAAGCACCATCACCACTCCAGCGAATATCCTGTCCCACCGGCACGACAGATCCATCACTGGTGGAGGCACCGTATGATGCAATCAGGGAAGGAGTTACCCTGGAATTCCCAAACATTGATTCCAGAACTCGGGAAACCTCATCACAGATGGTCAGTGAAATACCCTGATCGTCGACACCCTCAGGGAAATGTCAATTTCCGTAGATGTTGAAAACAAATCAGAGGAGGCACTGATGGTGGTACGGACACGAACGTACTCGAGGTGTGGGGCTTCATTGTATTTCACCGAGAGCGTCTCCAAAGGCCCAGCAATGCCTGATCAGTGACAGTCCTTAAATATATAGCAACCAGATTCTTGGAAGTGATGGGGGAACCAACAAGAGGGAAACATTCTCACCAAACTTTCACAGATGGACCTTCCCGAACAGGGTCTGTATGAGAAGCTATCATTCAGTCCTGGCAGAGGGGAAATCTTAGCCTCATATTGAAGATACTGCCCACTGTTCTTTTTGGGC
Source organism: Hemiscyllium ocellatum (assembly GCF_020745735.1). Taxonomy (NCBI): domain Eukaryota; kingdom Metazoa; phylum Chordata; class Chondrichthyes; order Orectolobiformes; family Hemiscylliidae; genus Hemiscyllium; species Hemiscyllium ocellatum. The sequence goes on from NW_026867634.1 coordinate 504,547, forward strand.
ACGACATCCTGCGAAGTAGGCCATACTTCTAATGGAGAAAGTGAGGACCGCAGATGCTGGAGATCAGCATCAATATCTTTCCCTAAATTTTAAAGTCAAGCGTGGACTGTTCACTGATGGTTCCAAAAATTCAGCACCATTCAATACGATATCTATCCTGAATTAGTCTTTTCAGCCAATCAAGTGTTTTCAGCTGGAGCAAAATGAGGCCATTCAGCCATTCGAAGGTCACTCGGGAACTGGACCTGATCTTGTAATCTCCCGTGACTGATACAAGAAATGAAAGGAAAATTTCAGGCTTTCAAAGCTGCTATGCTGGAATACGGGAAGACTGCTTACTGAGCCTGGACCAGGGATAAATTTTGATAAAACTGTCTTTATCAGTTTAAGCAAATTGACGTCCGCAGTAGCACAGTGACGACTGCAGGGACCTCAACTATTTGCAAACAATATCACCGGTTTAGGCAACTGTAACAAATGCGTTCTGACTGGGATAGGTAGGAAATGAAGTTAGCTGGAAATGTGTTGCTGGTTAAAGCGCCGCAGGTCAGGCAGCATCCAAGGAACAGGAAATTAGACGTTTCGGGCAAAAGCCCTTCTTCAGGAAGTGATTCCCGATGAAGGGCCTTTGCCCGAAACGTCGACTTTCCTGTTCCTTGGATGCTGCCTGACCAGCTGCGCTTTAACCAGCAACACATTTTCAGCTCTGATCTCCAGCATCTGCAGACCTCACTTTTTACTCGAGGAAATGAAGTTATCAAGAGGAAGTACAGAATGATGAATTGGATAAGCAACAGGCAGCAATTTGGCAGCTGGAATAAAACATGGGCAACGTGAAGCTGTGATCTTGTTCTTTCAGGAAAAATAAACGTCTGTATATTACACGAATGGAGAGAGATTACAGGACGTAGTGATACATTGTGCACTCAGACCCGTTCAGAAATCGTTTTTTATTGCTCCATCTCCCCTGATGATCCCAGTGGCACCATTGTCCTCAGTGCACATCACAGAGGGGAATGATGTGGGGGATATTTTGAACAGTGTATCAAGAGGTTGACATTTATCCAACAGGCCATCCTTTCTTGCTACGTGGAGAGCTGAAGACAATGTAAATGACTGACTGCTTCTGAATAAAGAGGCTGTGGCTGCTGCCAGGACAGTTGGTATTCACCAACATGATGTACAGTGCATGGTAACCCGGAAATATTGATGGAATTGGATACAGAAGATCCAATCACAAGAATGAGAACAAGATCATCTTAAATGGTTTGTTATATAACATTTTCAAACCGCCAAAGAGAACTATTAATGCAGTGGATTGCAATTGGTCTGAGGCCCCTCAAAGTCGAAAATACCAATGTAGAAAAATGTCTGTGTTCAGTCTGCAACTTGGAAATGATTTGGCTTTGGTCATTATTCCTGACACGGAGTACACACGTTAAAGGGTATTTCCACTGCAGTTGCAGCCGAACAACTCTGAGTGAACGGATTTGGAGATAGATAAGATGAATTTTAGTCTACGTTCTTTAAATTGTAATGTTTGTAAGACAGTCTTTCAAATTTGAGAAACGTTTGAAATGTCCACAAACACACCCGATGTTGGTAGCAATATTTCAGGAACAACATCGTTACGTATCAGATGAACCTGCTCTGTGCTTCCAAAGACACTATTTAAAAAAACAAACAGATGTGTAATGTGTCATAGTAGCTGATGTATTTTCAAGAAGCAGTATCTACCACTTGTGCAGTGGTATGGCAGGCTAGGAGTGGGCGGCTTTGTATACCTCTTATCACAAAATGCACTGAAAGAGAAAGGGAGAGATGAACCCAGATTCAGTGCATTGTCGCGAAAAACAACGATGAAAATCTGTTTATACAGAGCACCTCAGTGCACAGAGATGTAAGCAGAGATACAAGTAAACATCGATAAGCACACTAATGCACACAACACGTACACACACAATTACCAACACAGGTATGGACTTTTACAGGCGAACACAAACACATGCATACACCCACACACATTGACACAATAAAAGAGCAAAGAAAATTTACAACACAGGAAGAGGCCCTCCGTCCCTCTAAGCCTGAGACAATCCAAATCCACTGTCTAAAACTGTCGCCCAATTCCGAAGAAACTGTATTCCTCTGCTCGCTGCCGACTCATGCATCTGCCCAGGCGCATCGTAAATGAATCTACCGTCCCTGCCTCGACTATCTCTGCTGGCCAAGCGTTTCAGGCACCTACCACCCCTGTGGAAAGTACTTGCCATGTGTATCCCCCTTAAACTTTTCACCTCTCACCTTGAAAGCGTGACGTCTCATCATTGAATCCTTCAACCCGGGAGTCAGGTGTTCTCCATCTACCATGTCCATACCCTTCCTGATTTTGTGGACTTCAAGTACGTCCCCTCTCAATCGTCTTTTTTCTAATGAAAACAAACCCATCCTACTCAACCTCTCTTTATTATTCGCACCTTCCATACCAGGCAACAAACTCGTAAACATTCTATGCATCCTCTGCAAAGCGTCTACATTCTTTTGGTATTGGGGAGACCAGAACTGTACACAGTACTCTAAATACGGCCGAACTAATGGCGTGTAGAATTTTAACATGATCTTCCAGCTCTTATACACAATACCACGTCCGATGAAGGCAAACATACCATATGCCTTATTGACCACTCTATCCACCTGTGCTGCAACTTTCAGGGTACGATGGACCTGAACGCCCTGATCTCCTTGCTCATCAACTCTTCCCAAGGCTGTTCATTTTTTTTGTATAATTCGCTATAGATTTGCAACACCTCAGATTTGCCTTGATTGAACCCCATCTGTCATTTTTCCTCCCAACTTTACAGTGTATCGATATTCTACTGTATTCTTTGACTGTCCCCTACGCTTTCTGCTACTCTATCAATCCTCTTGTCAATTGCAAAGTTGCTGATTACACCAGCAGTGCCTTCTTCTAGATAATGTATATATATCACAAGCAACAGTGGCCCCAGCACTGACACCTGTGGCTCAGTACTCCTCATCTCTCTCCTTTTCGAGAAACTACCTTCAACTGCTCCTCTCAGTCTGTCGTTGCTCAACCAATTCTTCATCCACTGAGCTCGAGCACTCTGCATACCATGTGACTTCACTTTCTCTGTTCATTGTCCGTGGGGAACATAACCAAACGCGTTCATAAAGTCCACGTATAAAACATCCACAGCTCTCCCTTGATCTACCAACGTAATCAAAGAACTCTATTAAGTTGATAAGGCAGGAACTCCCCCACAAAAAAATGTTTCTCTCACTGATTAGTCCATTCTTTTACAAATATAATTAGATTTTATCCCTCGGTACCTTATTCAGCAAGACTGATCACAGGCTCATTGGTCTGGAGTTACCAGGGATACACCTACTATCCTTCTTGTACAGGGAGACAACGTGAGCAACTCTCTAGTCCACCGGCACCTCACCTATGTTTAAGGACATTGCTAATATATCTGTTAGTGCCCCAACGATTTCCTCTGTCGCCTCCCTCAGCAACCTGGGATAGATTTTATTCCTTACTGGGGATTTATCCATTTTAATAACCTCCAGCCTATCCAACAAATCTTCCGTACTGATACCAATGTTATGCAGGGCAATCAATCTTCCATCTCCAATCTCAAAATTCATCAATCCCCCTCCTCAGTGACACTGATGCAAAGTAATCCTTCAGAATCTCACCCATTCTCCCAGTTTCGACACACAGCCTTCCTTAACTATCCTTTAGTGCACCAATCCTTTCTCTAGTTACCCACTTGCGTCTTATATAAGGATAAAAGGATTTGAGATTCTCCTAAATTCTGCTCGCTAACGCTACTTCATGACTCTTTTCAGCCCTTTTGATTCCTCATTTAAGACTGGTCTTACTCTTCCAATCTTCTTCCAGGGCACGTTCTGTTCTTAGCTGCCTTGACCTTACGTGCATTTACATTTCCACTTGGCTAGTCATAGAGTCAGAGAGACGTGCAGCATGGAAACAGGCCCTTCGTTCCAACCAGTCCAGGCCGACCAGATATCCCATCCTAATCTAGTCCCACCTGCCAGCACCCGGCCCATATCCTCCAAACACTTCCTATTCATATACCCATCGAAATACGTCTCAAATATTGTAATTGTATCAGCCTCCATCACATCCTCTGGCAGCTCATTCCATACAAGTACCATCCTCTGCCTGAAAAAGTTGCCCCTTAGGTCTCTTTTACATCTTTACTCCCTCACCCTCAACCTAGGCCCTCTAGTTCTGGACTCCCGACCACAGGGAAAAGACTTTGCCTATTTATCCTATCCATGCCCGTTATAATTGTGTAAGCCTCTATAAGGTCACCACTCAGCCTCCGACGCTCCAGTGAAAACAACCCCAGACTGTTCAGTGTCTCCATGTAGCTCATATCCTCCAACCCTGGCAACATCCTTGCAATTTTTTCTCTACACTTTCAAGTTTCACGAAGTCTTTACGATAGGAAGGAGACCAGAATTGCCCAATATTCCAACAGTAGCCTAACCAATGTCCGATTTCTCCTGTCATCCGCGGTTCACAAATCTTGAACTCCCTATCCTTTGCTTTCAACTGGACAAGCATATTTTGCACTATATTTAATCTAAATCCTACATATCAAATGTGGACTTCACTTCAAATAGCTGTGTTCAATCCATATTTCCCAGCTCGAGCCTAATTTTGATATAATTAGCCTGGGCCAAGTTTAGTAATCTTCCCGAAGTACAACACTCATTTTTGTGTACGAATATTCTAAAACTTAGAGAATTGTTGTCCCTGTTCCCAAAGCAATCCTCCACCACAACTTGTACTACCTGGCGTTGTTCATTCCCCAACAGAAGGTCCAAAATGGACTCTTCCCTCGCCGGACTATTGACATACTGTTCGAGAATACTCTCCTGGACGTTTCTTGCAAATTCTATCCAATCCAGACCTATGACACTAAGTGTATCCCAGTCAACCTTGGAATATGTAAACGTTCCTATCACAATCACTCCGTTCCCTCTACATCTTTTCATAACCTGTTTAACTATGTTTTTCTTCTACCTCACGCTCACTGTCGGGAGGCCTGTAGTATAGCCACAAAAATGTAACTGCACCCTTCTTATTTCTGAGTTCCTCACATAATGTCTCACTACTCACGCCCTCAATAGTGTCCTGCGTTAGCACAGCCGTGATATCATCCCTGACCAGCAATGCAAATTCTTCTTCCATTTACTTCCCTCCCTCTTCTCTCTGAAGCATCTATATCCTGGAACATTTAATTCCCAATCATGTCCTCCCTTCAACCAAGTCCCTGTGATTGGAATAACGTCATACTCCCAGGCATGAATCCAAGCCCCGAAGTTCATCTGCCATACCCACCATGCTCCTTGCATTAAAGTATATGCACTTCATGACATCATTTCGTTTGCGTTCAGCTGCTCTCTGCCTACTCTTCCCTCTATTAATGCTATCTTCATGATTTTTACAATTTCCAGTTTCTACCTCGCTGTCTACTTGTCTTTTCGTCTCGTTCAAGATCCCCGCCGCATGAGTTTAAAACTTCCCCAACTGCAGAAGCAAAACCTCCTCCAAGGCCTTTCATTCCAGTCTGCTTCAGATGTAGACTGTTCAATTTACATCAGCGCCACCTTCTACAGATCTAGTCCCACTGACCAACAAGTCTGAACCCCTCCCTGTTACACCCTTCCCTCAAGCGACGTGTTCATCTTGTCTATTTTATTCATACCTACACTGGTTACTACGCGGCACTGGTAATAATCCAGAGATAACGATCATTGTCGTCCTCTTTGTAATTTCTTTCTTTGCTGCCTGAATTCTGCTTTCAGGACCTCATCTCCTTTTTTACCAATATTGTTGGTGCCTATGTGTGCCAAGATAACTCGCTGTTCAACCTCCCCTTTTAGAATGTTCTGCAACCGACCAATGACATGCCTGACAAGAGCACTTGGGAGGCAACATACCATCCGGGACTCCTGTTTTCGTCGAAAGAAACGCCTATTTACTCCCCTTAAAATAGAATCCCTTATGACTATGGCCCTACGAGAGTTTTTCCCGCCCTTGTGAACAGCAGTGCCAACCATCGTGATATGATCTTGGCAACTGCTAAACTTCCCTTGTAAGCCATATCACCCAACAGTATCCAAAAACGGTAAACCTGTTTTTGCGGGAGATGACCGCAGGGGACACCTGAACTACTTTCCAACAGTTTTTTTTTCTGTCTTTCTGTCACCCATTCACTGTAGTGTGACCAGTTCACTAAACTACGCATTTAAAAAAAAATGTAGTTGTACTTTTCAGTAATAAAAGTTGAATGTTCAGTTGGAGAAGGCAGGAGAATAGGGTTCAGATACATTTAAGCAGAAATCAATGGTACCGCAGACTGGATGGGCCGAATGGCCTCAATCTGCTACAATTCCTTAGGCTCCTGCAAAATTATGCTATCTGGATTTGTCTTCCGGGAAGTACAGTGGAGGCTGAATTGAATAAGAATTTAATTGTCGAGGGTTAGTGCAAATGTGGACGAGTGTGAGAGGGTGAATCGTCTATATCTCTTTCTAATTGTTGGGGTCCTCTACCTCAAAAGTGTTGTGACTGTCATGAGGGGAAAAATTTATAGAATAAGCAGACTTCACATTTCAGAAAAAGAAATGGTTGTGGTTTCTCTGCTGTTCCCAACCCCAAACACCAGTGAGATTGTGTTACTGAAAACGTTCAAGTTTGAGTTCAACAGAACAACATAATCAATGCTGTTTGGGAAACAGGAAAATGTTTTTCAGCGCAAACACAGCATAGTCAGAGAATTCTGAATGGTGCAGCAGACTCGCTGGTCCGAAAGGTCAGCTACTGCTCCGATCCCATGTGTTGTTCTCCAATCCCTAACTACGAAGCAGGTACAGAGTTAGACAGAAATCCCATTCAGCCAGACAGTAAAGTTATGGTGAGATGGGAGGAGAGCATTGTTCCCTCTAAGGTGTTATGTGGGAGTACAATGATGCATTTTACATTTTATGCAACTGCACAACACAGGGTGAGTCTATCCAACGTTCTAGGCTGCTGCAAAGCAACAGGGGAGCACCGGGAAGATAATAAGAAATAGACAGCAAGGAGAAACGTTTGCTTTCAGATTGGAAAGCTATAAATTTGTGGAGTGCCTCAGGCACCTGTATGAGATCATCAACTATTCACAACTTACATAAATGAATTGGATCAGGGACTGTTTGGATTGGAGCTCACTTAACTAATTCTGCAAGATAGTCGTTTATTTGGAGATGGACGGTCTGCATTAGTATAGAGATGGGGGAGATTCGTGCACAAACGTTGAGCAAAAATGGAATAATGTGGGTTATGGGATTTTTAAGCTTTGATGGAAGCATAAAAAAAGTAAACGCCATAAATTGAGAGACTTTACACAACTGAGTGGCGCAGAGTAATTCATGGGTTTCTGGCACCCGAATCACACAGTTAATTTGCAAATGCTGCTCGTGATTCACCAGGAATTTGGAATGATATTGTTTCATGCAAATGTTATAGGTATAATGATCGTGATGTTTTACTGCATTTGTACATAGTACTGTTCAGATTACATCTGATGTATTACGTGTAGTTGTGATTCGCTCAACTGAAAAAAAAATCAATTGCTTCAGAAGCTTTACACATATGTTCACTTCAATTGATCAGGGAATTAACATCTTATGGATGTCACAGAGTCATGCAGGATGGAAACGGACAGTTCAATCCATCTCGTCCGTGATAAACAAACGTATCAATCTGATCTAATCCCTTTTACCAGCATGTGGCCCATATCCCTCTAAACCATTCCTATTCATATTCCTATCCAGACGACTTTTAACTAGTGTATTTGTACCAGCCTCCACGACTTCCTCTGGCAGCTCATTCAATGTTCGCATCACCCATGGCTGACAAAAAAAGTTACTCATCAGCACCCATTTAAACCTTTCCATTCTGGCCACTAGTTTTGGACTTCACCGCTCTAGAAAAATAGCTGTTCACTGTATTTATGTATTTCAAGATTTTAAAACCTCCACAAGTTCATTACACTTCAAGGCTGAGAATGAGATATGTTCACATTGAAACATAGAAGATATTTAATGGAGTATATCAGATGTGTAGTTGATGGATGTTTCCGTTTTTATAGGAAACTAAGTCGAAGGATTCAATTTGAAGGAAACAATGTACAGTATTCATTTTGACACAGATATTATGAAGACATGCAAAAATGGCAGCGACATATCTTCAAATTATAAATCGCTCCGACATGGAGGAGTGAATAGGGTTGGTGTCATACAATCTAGAGAATATTCAAGCAGACCTCACATGACACAGTTCTGTGCTCGTATAACATTACGGTATGTTTCATCTCAGAGATGGAGAACATGTAACATACCTGAGGAGCAACTGCCTATTGCTCCCTCTCTTTCATTGTTCCTGCTCGCAGCAGCGTACACGAGATGAAAACCCGTCAGTCAGCCATATCGCTCGTGCAGGATTTCTGTTAAACATTCATTGGAATCTCTCCACTGCTTTCAGCTACAGGAATTCAGTCAAATGTCAGGAGGAAACCCCATTGTAAGCATCTTGTCTGTGCAAAATAACTTCAGAGGCAAAATATCATTGTACACGATCTGATTTTCTTTTTGTCATGAGTTTAATAATTATTTGGACAAAGCTGTTTCAAGTTAATGTATCTACAGCGTTGTCTTCTTGTGGTTGTGTTCAGACGTGTATGTGCGTTTCTGTGTGCGTAAATCTGTGTCTGCATGTGATTCTGTGCAAGTGTCTCAGCATTTATATAAACATAAATATCGATGTGCATATTCTCAATGAACAATATACTTATCATCTATCTTTCCATTATAGTTTCGGTAACTTCACTTTAGTAATAGATCCGTTTTTTTTTGCAAATTTCGGTCATGTGCCTTAATTGTCCCGAACACTGAACCTAAAGCAGTCTGAGATCTATATAACTGAAGATATCACCAAACTGGCTACAATTAAACTTCGTCATGAGTGGGACTAGAAAAGGGTACAGTGACCCTCCAACATCGATCAAACTTCACGAAGTGCCACTTGAGTTCGTACTCTCTTCCCCAAAGTTTCTGGTGTTACGTGATGAATTTATTCGAAGCGGCAGTAGTGGGATATTTGACAGTCAAGTGAGTCAATGATAATGAAGTGCAGATAAGAATGTGGAATTCTTTTTAAAAATCACACAGCGCTAGGTTATTGTCAAACATGTTTATTTGGAAGCACTAGTTTTCAGAACGCCACTCTTTCATGAAACACCTGATGAAGGAGCGGCACTCCGAATTGGTGCTTCCAATTAAGCCTGTTGGACTACAACATGGTGTGGTTTGATTTTTAACTTTGAACACCTCAGCCCAACACTAGCATCTCAAACTCACAACTCATTTTACAAATAGATCAGCTACGATCTTATTGTATGTTTGAGCAGGGTCTCATGTCCCACTCCTGCCACTCAGTCCGGTGTCCCAATGTTCAATTCCGCTCCCAAAATCTGCTACACAGGTGCAGTTAGCGGCCGCTTGCTTTTAATACCTGGCCTGCAGAAACAGAGGAGACAATTCAAGCCATCAAGAATGTTATTCACGTCTTGTATTGGTTTTGAAAATGTATTTAAGGAAATGAATGTGGTGCCAACGTGGAACATTCCTTTCCCTTCTTATTACAAAAATCCCCTGTCTCCATTTATTATCCATGTTGTTGTTCCAGGTTCACTGTGAATACTGCACAAATAACTTGCTCACAATGTCCTCTAGTGTCCCTGACAGCATCATTCAATATTAACAATTCGATGAAGACTACAACCACTGACTTTCCTGTTACTGAATTCAAGAACATAAGAGACAGGAGTAGGTCATTCAGCACCTCAGCCCTAATTGACACTTCAATGATAGCATGGTTGATCTGCTCGAAGTCTCAACTCCTCTGTTATGCCCAATCCATGCAGCCCTCATCTTTTTGATACTTTTAATATTTATTGCGCTCCCCCTCCCAAGCATCTATCTCCCCAACTCTCTGGAACAGGGAAGTCACGACAGTCACTACTCTCTGTATAAAGGATACATTCCCTGCACCGACACAGTGACTGAAAGACATTAACAAAAGATATGAACACAAGGTAGAAGTGACTGGCTCAGATATCAAGGCAGGATTTGACTGAGCATCATATAAAGGAACACAAACCAAAATTAAATTTAATGTAATCCGTTGTAAACTGCCCACTGCTCCGGGTCATTCAGTGCACAAAGGATGACGTTTGTGGTTCATGGACATCAATAAACTCCGTCCGTGATATCTCGACAGGAGCCCTTCAGATTTGCTTCCACAACACAAACGTTTTCAGCTGCTCCATAAACATCTTTCCCACACCATGAAATCGGAAGTGTGCATATTCCCTGAAGATGAAACGATGTATCCCCCTCGGCTCCTGAAACACTCTTTGTCCATGTGCAGCAAGACCTGGACAACACTCGACATTATGCTCATAATGTGTCAGCAGTATTTACATAATAGTATTGCTAGACATTGCTCATTTTCACCGTAATAAAAGATTCATTCAACATCTCAAACTGATTTCATAATATGAAGAAGCCTTTCATCGCATCGAACCTAGTTGATAAGAAGTCGGACAGCTCATTCAGTTCCTCCTGTCCGTAGCATAGGGAAGTAAAGAGCCCAGTCAGCACACAAACGTATTCGTCAGGAACCAGGGGTTGCCCGAATAAGTCATTGCGGCTCTTCCCTGGAACTAGGGAAGAGGCCATTCAGCCAATCATGCCACCGTCACAGCAATAAGAAGATGTCATTGATGATTCACATGACAAAACAATGAAGAACAGACTGCAGCGATAGACTTCGCTATGTCGTTCCTACTGGCTCTATTCCTAATGGTACAGACATGTTACTTTAACTTAGTTTGTCGACAGAGGACGGAAAGTCGATGATGCATGTCAAGTCTGAAGCATGCATCTTCCCTAGCGGAGAAGGCAGACTGCATTCCCATGGAGGTCAGAAGATGGTACGAATAGATAACTCTTTCAGGAGGAAGGCATTGTGTGCTGACAGATCCGTGAAAAGTGCAGAATCACGCACCAAAAGCACATTGAGATGGTGAGAGTTCATTCAGAACCTGGAGCTCCCTCTTAACCAACACACGGGTTCCACACTGGTCCGTGAGCTGTCGGGAATCACGTACCATGTGGAAAATATATGCAATTTCTTATATTTGATGTCTATTCTGAACATAATGAATGGTGGTCCATCTCCCTCAAGTTGCAGTCATTAACCTCTTACTCTCTCACAGTGTGACAGATTAAACACTCATTTCCTTCTCACTCTCCTCATGGTACAATAATCGTCTGTAAATCTCATTTCCACTATCTCTGTGGTCAGTTGAACTTTCCTTGTAAAGAAAAGAAAATCAGTGCAACGTGCCACAAATATTGACTCAACAATAACTACAATGCAACAACTGACAACGCAAACCTGAGAAAACGACACTCAGAACCTCCACTGGCTTTCCAATGACAGAAGCAAGTCAAATCCGCATATAAATGGAACATCCATTCGATGCTGGAAATGCTTTCCTAACCCAGTTGCTTCTCCTGACTGATTACAACTCTGCACAGTCCGAGTGACCTGAAATATTAACACTTCCGCTCTCCATAGAACGAGTTGACAATGTAACTGCCCAATTGTCTGTCCCACAGTTACGATGAGAGCAACATCAATAATGGCGCTTGAGATGTATGCAAATAATGGGGAGGGAATGGCCTAGGTATTAACCCATGGCTATTAAACCAGGGACCCAAATAATGGATGCTGGATTCGAATCATTCCGCGTCAGACGGTGGAATTTGAATTCATTACTCTGAAACCATCAGTGATTCAGAAAAACCAAGTTGTCTCAATAGTGTTCTTCACGGAAAGAAATCTGCCACCTTCGCGCCGTCTGTTGTACATATGTTGACACATACACAGAAATGCGGTTGACTCTCAATTGGCCTTTGAAATTGCCAATTCACTGAGATATATTAATCGATACGAAGTGTCAACGATCCTGGAAGGACTTCGACGTTAGCAAATCACAGCACATCGACTGCAACGGTTGAAGAAGACAGCTCATCAACACTTTCTCAACGGTAACTGGGAAAGGGAAATAAATGCTGACACTCCAGCAACACGCATGACCTGTTAACGCTCATTCTCAGAGACAAGAGACAGTGGGGGCAAATTTCAATGTAAATGATGTCTTGGATATGTACCTACATGGGCATGATATTACAGATAATGGGAAAAGGTGACAAATAAATTAGATTAATCTCACATTTTATTTCTAGTCCAGATGATGATTAAAAATCATATTGTTTGTTTGTTTTTTTTCTGTCTATCTCTCTGTTTTTCTCCATATACTCAACACACTGCTCCTCAGACGTCCCTGTGCGCAGCATCAATCACACTATTTCCCAGCTGTTTTTAGTCCCAATGTATGTTCAATAGACTCGAAAGGTAACTGTGTTTTTCTGCCAATAGAGGTTACCAAACCTGCTCGGTTTCGCCCGCAATTATTTCTTTCATTTCCAAATCATCAACATTTTTTGTTTGTTTTAACCTTTAATTTTGTTATTTCATGGGATGTCGGCATCGCTGCGAAGGGCAAAATATGTCGATCATTATTAATAGCCTTTGTTATCGAAGCTATTCAATAAGGCAGAAAAGGGTCAGCACATTGTAGGGGGTCTAAAGTCACTCTTGTACCAAACCAGGCAATAACATCAGATTTCTTCAACAGAGGACACCAGTGAAACAGATAGGTTTTCAATCAAAATGTTGGAGTCTTATGGTTGCTTTGAGTGAAATTTGAATTTATTACAATTCTTATAAATTGAATTTAATTTCTGCCATCAGTTGTTTTAGGATTGAAAGTGTCTCAAGCATAATAACCAGCACCTCTGAAATGCTGTTCATCAACAATACTACTCTGTCACAGTGTCACGATTGTGATGCTACTTCAGAGACAACAAAGATAATGTGACCGAAACATTTGTAACTGGAACAGCAGCCAGTGGAGAGCTGGACCCGTAAAGTCTAATTTTACCAAAGCAAAGGTAACGGTTCATTCAGGAACAAAACTGACACAGACTTGGAACCTGGGGAAGCAATGGAGCTGGTAATGGATCGGTTTGACAACGGAGAGAATAATGAGACATAAATCAGTTCAAGACCAAAAAGAAGCCCTCGAGATGAGGAACAGTTTCGTTTTCGTCTGTGAGTGAGAGCTCTGAAGTTTGTGGATAATGAGTGGAGTTGGTGGTCGAAACTGTTTACGTTTGCTTCACGCTTTTGTAAATGGAAATAAAATCGAAATAACAATGAAAGTCAAAATAGGTTTTGGAATTAATAAAAGGAAAGAGGCAGAGAGACTTAGCAGGTGTCCCAACAATAGCAAGAATGGGATAATAACCGGCCTGAATAATCAGGAGTACACCTAATATCCGATATGATAAAATTTCCGAACAGCAGGAAAGATACAAAAGACCCCAGAATATACCCTTGTCGATTGATGGAACATTCCAGTCTAACGTTCTCAGATTCTGATTCATTGTTGAAACATTCCAGTCTAATGCACTTGGAGTCTGATCTCTTCTTTCCATATGTCTGCAGATGCTGATCCCTGTTTGTATCGGAGTTGATACATCTGCTGCTACACTGAAAAAAACCTCCTAATAATAGGACAGGGAAAGCCTTCAGTGACGCTGTTCGAATCCTTGGAGAGTGACATCAATCACGGTCACTGAACAAACATTTCGAGTTAATACCTTTCACTACATTACTTCCAGTTTGCAACAGTATCTTTATTTGGATTGAATGATGACATCACTGACCATCAGTCTAATCTCCCGTCATTAATTGCTCTGACGGAGTCGGTAAATGGAGAATGATGTATAATTCCTCCTCGCAGACCAAATGATTTTGCTTTGTTTTTGATGTACAATGGAACATCTCCCCCAGCCCCACCCAAAAAAGCCCAGGGAATGAAGATATTTTTCGTTTGCTGATCTCTCCTCCACTCGAACATGACAACCAAATGATTGTCACTGGACAGACTTTTCCTTACCACAGAGAGGAAATATGGATTTGTCTGGGCTTCCATCTCATTGCTCTAGTAATGCAAATCTTACTGCAGTTTGTTGACTTTGAACTGGCAACATTTACATTTTTAATTTCAGTCTTAATTGAAATATGATATGAATATTGAACATGTTCATTAAAACATGGATGAAAGAACCTGAGACAGAATAAATACGATATTGGCCAGGAGACAGAAAAGATTGCGTCCAGCGGATATGGAGACAGGAGTGAAGTTCAGTCATTATCTCAAACTCCGCATTTGACAGCCAATCTAATAGACAGAAGGAAATATAACGCACAGCAAGGAAACAGGTTAAACTTGGGAAATGGAACTTTGATTGAAATTGTGAATAGGACAGTATCATTGTACATGCGATGTATGGAATTATGTTTATATTTACATTTTAATTTCAGGTGTGCAGCTTGGTAAGAATGTTCTTATCTAGACAGGGTATTCAGGTTTCAAAAGAGTCACATCGACCATCATGTGTTGGAATGCAGGTACACTACAATCAATAACGGTAGAAATGTAGTTAATTCCAAGTTGGTGCAGACATAATGAGCTGAATGATGATCATCTTCGTTGTAGTTATTCTAAAGCATGGATTAAATACTTCCAGAACCAGAGAAGATAAACCTGTTCAGTGAAGGACAGAATGTTTCATCATCAAGATACTATCCATGAAGGGTTGTTTCATGAAATGCAGCTGCCTCTAAAATACTCTCTCATACAAAATCGATTTCGTGAGATCTACACACTTAAGGAGAAATTGCAAAACAAGGTATTTTGGAAACTTGAAGAAGAAACAGATTCCAGTGCAAAACAAGAACACAACAGTTCTCATGAGAACATGAATGGGCAATATTGTGCAATTACCAGCAACTTCATCATCTTAACTTGTAAAGTAAAAGAAAATACTGGAGACAATGGAAATCGGAAAGGAAAACCGAAAATGGTAGAGAGACACAGTAAATGGGAGTTAACCTGGAAACAAATTTGTATTTAATATACAGAGTCTTATTTGAATATGTTCTGAGAAGTTTTATTGATCTCAAACAGTTAATTATGTTTCTCTCTACTCAGATCCTACCAGACGTGTTGCGTTTCTGTCCAGCGCTTGCATTTCAATAGTCAGGAGCAAGTACAGAGATTCTCTGATCATAAATAAGACACCCGGGATATATGTTGTCTCCCAGCTGTCAGGGTCTAGATATTTATGATCGAATCTACAGGATTCTGAAGGGGAAGGTGAGCAGTCAGAATTCGTTGTGCACATTGGCGCCAAAGCTATAAATAGGAAAAGGACTGATGACATAAATAGTGCTATCATAGTGGAAGCGAAAAATCAAGACGAGTGGAGTAGTGATCTCAGCATTACTCGCATTGTCACGTGTGAGTGAGGCGAGGAACAGCGAACGAGTGAAACGCAAAACATTGCGACAGAGCTGGTGCAGGAGGGAGGGCTTTCGGGTACATCTATCATTGGGATACTTCCTGGAGAAGGGGAGACGTGAACATGAAGTATGGGTTGCCCTTAACTGGAGGGGATGCCAATAACCTGAGAAGGAAATTAGCGAGGCTTTGAACTCGTTTGGCAGGGGGATGTGAACCAGATATAAAGATCAGAGGAGATGGTAGTTGTTGAACGGGCAGAAATAGAATGCAGAATGTCTGTCAAGGAAGGATACATAGTTGATAGGGCAAACGGATGGATCAAAGTGTTTTTGTTTCAAAGCACAGAGGTTTAGGAATAACAATGATGAAATTACGGCATGGATCAGTACTTGGAACTACCATGTTGAAGCCATAAGAGAGACATGTCTATCCCAGTTGCAGGAACGGTTGCTGAATGACTTAGGATTTAGATCTTAAAAGAACAGTGAGGAAAGTAAAAGAGGAGCAGATTAGCATTGTTAATTAGACAGTGCATCACATCTTCTGAAAAGCAGTTTGTTGAGGAGGGTTTGTTCACTGAGTCATTATGGGTCGAAATCTGTAACTGGAAGGAGCAGTCACCTCATGGATGTTTTCCATCGACACGACAATTGCAACAAAGACATGGAAAAAAAATCAGATTGGACATAAAGCCTTGGAAAGGTGCAGATGTAACAGAGCTGTTATGATTCACTTCAAGTTACACAATATTTGATGGGACATCCTCATTGCAGATGGTCTGGTTGGAGCCGACTGTGTAAGGTATGAGCAGGCGGGATTCCTGACTCAGTATGGAGCTAGGCCGTCAAGGGATGATTCTATATACATTTGCTGCTAAGGAAAGACACAGGCAAGGTGCTAGACCCCTCGCTGCGAGCGATTTTCTGATGACAGTGACCACAACTGCATCATCTTTACCATAGCTTTAGTGAGGAATAGGAGCGGTCAGTATGAAAGGTACATAATTGAGGATGGGAAAATTCAACTGCTGTGTGACAGGAGCTGTGGAATATAGGGGAAAGTCACAGAAGAAATACGGAGGCTATTTCAGGATAACTTGTTGTGAGTGTTGGATAACTTTGTTCCACTGAGACAGGCAAGGAATGGGAAGATGAAGAAACCTTGGATGACAAGAGAAAGGAGAACTCTCGACACGACTAAGCAGGAAACTTACTGAACGTTGAGGAGGCAAGGCTCTTACACAGCTTTGGAGGATTACAGTGTAGCTAGGAAAGAACTCAATAATGGACTGAGGTGAGCTAAGGGTTGGTGGGTGGGGGGAACTAATACGACTTGGCGTGATGGATTAGGGAAAATCCAAGGCGTTCGACACTTACGTTAGGAACAAGAGAATGACCAGCGGGAGGATAGGGCCAATTAAGGATAGTGGAGGGAAATTGTACCTCGTGTTGGAAGACGTCGGGGAGGACGAAAAAGAATGTTTTGCTTCAGCATTCACTCGAAAGAGACAACGTGTTGAAATTAAGAATACTGTGGATCAGGTTAATTGGAATGAACAGATTTACATTAAGGCAGTGGATGTGCTGGAAAATCTGGGAAGCATCAACATAGGTAAGAGCCCAGGGCTATACCAGACGTATCAAAGGTTACTACAGAAAGCTATAAATGAATTGCTGCGGCTCTGGGGATGACTTTTGCATTCTCACTCTCCTTGGGAGTAGTACCGAATGACTGGGAGGAGGTGAATGGTATTCCACTGTTCAATAAGGGGTATAGGGTAATCCGGTTGAATTACAGATGAGCCAGTGTTACTTATGTGGTAAGCAAGGTAATGGAAAGGGGGTCTGAGAGATAAGTTTGATGACTATTTGGAGATAAATAATATATAGCTTGATCAAAGATAGTCAGCATGGTTTTGCGAGGTGCAGTTCATGACTCATAAGCCGTATTGATTTCCTTGAGAACGTAACAAGACAGTTGAACAACATCAAACAGTGGATGTGGTGTACGTAGATTTCACCGACGTATTCACGAAGGATCCCGAAGGTAGGCTTATGTAGAATATTAGGAGAAGGGGAACACAGGAAATTTTCGCTGCTTGGATTCAGAATTGGCTGGCTAAAGGACGATAGCGAGTGGTAGTGGAAGGAAAGTATTCCGCCAGGAGATTGGTGAACAGTGGTATCCATTAGGGATCTGTTTTTGATCCTTTGTTCTTTGAAGGCTTTAACATTTATTGGATGAAAAAGTGAAAGTGTTGCTTACTATGTTAGCCAGAGACACGAACGTTGCTGATTGTATCGAGTGCTGTCGCAGGCTAAAATATGACATTGATAGGATGCAGAGCTGGACAGAAAAGTCGCAGATGGAGTTCAACGTGAATAAATGCGAATTAATTCATTTTAGAAAGTCTTAATTGAATGCTGAATGTAGAGTAATGTTCAGAGTTATCTGAGTGTGGAGGAACAGCAGGACTTTGGGGTCCATGTATATAGGTCCTTCACTACTGCCAAGTTGATGAGGTTGTTATGAAAGCGTATGGGGTTTTGGGTTTCATTAAGAGGTGGAAAGAGTTTAAAGCCGCGAGATTTTGCTGCCGCGATACAAAACCCTATTAAGACCACAGATGGAATATTGCGACCAGTTTTGTTCGCCTCATTGGTGGAAGAATGTTGATGACGTAAAGGGCTGCCTCAGCAGCATCCTGGGTGAGGTTAGGCTGCAAATTCTGGAGAGAAAAATGAAGATATGACTTGACAGAGATGTACAATGTAATGAGAGACATAGTTCGAGTAAATACTCAGAGATTTTTCCAGAGGACAGCAGTTGCTGGAAGGAATTGTCAGAGAATTAAAGTGTTTGGAGGAAATTATAGGGGACATATCAGGGGAATATTATTTGTACAGAGAGTGGTGGGTGCGTGGAATCCACTTCCAGAGGGTGTCATAAAATCAGTTACATAACGGACAGTTAAGGTACTGTTATACTAGCAACAGGACGGCAGTAAGTCAAGGTACGTGTAGTTCAATGTGATCGTAGGTTAAGACGCATAGCGTGGTGAAGCGACGTGGCTGTACTGTGCTTTGCTGCTCTATGTTCGAAGTTCTATGTTCGACTGATTTTTCTTTCTGAACTGTCAGTAACTGTCTGTTCTGAACAGGAACAACGGAGCTAGTGTTTGAGATGACTCTCAAATAACTGGTAATATTCATTAAGTGATAAATTACACATTTTCTGCAGTAATGGTCGTTAATATTTTCGTACTGTTTTAACTTGCTCTGAAGATGTTTAACTCAGTGGCAGTGATATAGCATCTCTGACATTTATAGATTGAAAGCTATTGAGAATGCTACCTCAATGTCATGCTATGCATCTGTTGTTTTGGGGTATGGGTGGGTTTCGGGTCGGTGTGGACTTGTTGGGCCGAAGGGCCTGTTTCCACACTGTAAGTAATCTAAACCAGTGAAAACATGAAATAGCTTGGTGTTTTAATAGGCCATATCCATTCGTGGGTTTTGGGAGCTACCAGCCAGGGCCAGGTTTATATATCATCCGCAGTAGCAATGCAGCAGGTGACAGAAAGCTGCCTTCTGAGCATCTTCTACTAAAATGTTGCACAGACATCCGTAGAGCTGATTCGAAGGGATTTCCAAATCATTAACATGTATTTGTCAAGAAAAGCAAATTAGACCAGAGTTAGGTTGGCATCAGACTTGGAAGACAACTTGCAGAGATTGGATCAACCATTTTTCTTTCGAAGACATTACCAGTGCAGAATTGTCCTCTATTCCCATTGATCACAACTTTGCTCAGGATCCTTGATGACACATTCCATCAAGTACTGATTTGGTGAGAAGAGGACGCACTCTGACCTCAGCTCAACTGAGATTTGAATACCAGCTGAAACATGGAAAAACAAAAAAGGACGATAACGACTTTTTTTAAGAATGTGCTCACAGCTCTCGCACGTTCTAAAGAAAATTGTGAGATGGACTTCGGATTCTGACAAACAGACTTTTGTCCGACTTGGAATGAGGCTGTGTGTTTTAGTGTCGTTATAAAGGGGCATAAAGAAGCTCCACTCTGTACCATGGGGAACAAGACCATCCCGTTCATCGTGTATCAAACTGTGGCAAAGGAACACTATTGTCTGTTACTAATGGACTCTGAGCTTTCCAACCTCATCATTCACTGATGACTAATAGCGACACTCAAATCAGCAGCATCCATCCCCCTAGTCGGAGAGTGAAAAGAGAAAGTGGGCGTCAGGAGAAATGGGAGAAACAGGCGGAGTGGCGTGACATACAGTGGGAATGGCAGGAGAGGAGTGTGAAGGGAGTTGGTCAGTGGGAGGTTTTTTGTCAGCCGATATGACTGTGAAAAGGAAGTAGGAGTGTAAAGAAAGAGTGGGAAGAAGGTGGAGAATTGACAATTGTAGTGACAGGGAAAAGGGAGTACTTGGAGAAGAGAGATTGATGGGCAATCAAACGTCAATGTTGAGGAAAATCCGGATCTAGATACAATTGATAATAAAGAACATTTATCTTTTTTTCTAATACTTGATTCCTGTTCACATCATACATACACTCTGTATTTATGAATCTCCACCAATTGCAGACATCAATGTTTCTCCCACCAAATGCCTTGTGTCATCATTTTTCACTTCTTCTCAATATGAAGTACGATGGGCAATTTTTCGAACAATTTGCTTTCAATTCAAGGTCGAAATTACTTTTAGTTTGATCTCCTGCAGTGTGTCTATAATGTTTAATTTAATTGAATGTTTATTCCCATCACTCTATTGCATTCAAGCGGACTTAATGAATGAGCCTATGTCCAGCCTGCAGATGAAAACTTCCTTAATCTCTGACTACTGAGGGGAACGTTACATTGCATATTCTCCAGGTGACGTAAAAAAAACAGGTGCCAAAACCGAGTCCAATTTTAATGAGATACAAGCGTTATGAATATGATATGCAGAAGGGACAGACTATAAAAGGAAATTTCGTGTCCATGTCCAAAGTATTATTTGTAGTGCTCTCATAAACATTTTTGCTGCATCACATTGCTTCTCCAAGTAACATCTGAAGGACAAGAAAAAAAAATCAGTGTTTGTTCGTGATATTCAGAAATCAGAATTAGAATCTGATTTATTGTTTTGTACACTTGAATAAGATAAGATAAATGTTTGCAATGCTATTGCTTTTATTGCCACCTTTGGTCCAGGATACCTAGGTGCATATACATGTCTTCTGGTTACTGAATTGAAAAAAAAACTAAAGTCGAGTTTAGGAATGCAGCGATTTTTGTCAAGAAAAGTAATTGTACGAATCACCCGAAACCTCTAGCATAGGAAGAAGAATTTAAATAATGATGGAAGTATTAAAGGTGGATTGGGTGTGAGGTGATAAATGACTATTTTTCTGGATAATACAAAGTAAAGATTTCTTTACTCCGAGAGTTGTAAGGGTTTGGAATGTCCTAACTACCAATTTAGTTAGCTCAGCCACATTAAGGATATTTCAACACTCCTTGTCTCAGCAGGTAGACGATGCTGGTACAGTGCAGGGGACGAGCTGAGAATAGTTCACGGGTCAGCGCAACATCGAGGGCCGAAGGGACTGCTTTGCTCTGTATTGTTCTATGTTCGAATACCTGGTTTTTGACAATGAATAGGGAAGTGTTCGGTATTTTTTGGAGTGGGGGGTGGTGTATAAACGGATTTTTTAAATGGCCAATGAAATTTAACATTCACAAATGTGAGGGAATGCACTTCAGAAATAACAAGACAATAAGTGTTCAAACTATGAAGAAGGCTATGTTTGCTCAGGTTTTATTTTCTCTGCGAAGGAACCTGATAGAAGTATACAAGTACATCTGGAAAATGGACAGGGTGACGACAAAGCTGTTGAAGGGTCGAGAACAAGAGGGCACACTTCTGAAATGAAAGTGAAGAGGTTGAGAGAGGATTTTGGAAAGTGCTTTGAACTCACATGGTGGTTTGTATCTGGAATGCACTGCCTCGGAGGGAAGTTGAAGCAAGTAACCTTACAAAATTTATGAAACATTTGGATGAGCACTTGGCCCGGCAGATACTCTACAATGTATGATTCTACATGGTGGCAGCTATAACATCGCTGATATATTCTAAAGCTCAAGTCAAAGGCACTTGTTGAGAGGCAGCATCCATCAGAAAACTTGTGTGTTCAAATAAGTCTTTAGGACTGTAACCTGGTGTTGCATAATTATTAACTTTGTCTTATTCCATCCACATTGAGCTAGGCTGCAGCTCCCTCAACTAAACCCCAGACTCTGGCCACCCCGTCTATAACGGTAACTAAAAAATAACGAATTGCAGTGGAACATAGGAATTAGGTGCGTTTTTTCGGCCTTTCGAGTCTGCTCCACTGGAAATATATATATACACACACACACACACACACACAAACACACACACACACACACACACACACACACACACACACACACACACACACACACATATATATATATATATATATATATATATATATAAATTTGTTGATCTATTATTCCTGCACAGCATGCTGGGGGCAGTAGATTCCGAAATTGAAAATTCTCGAAGTGAATCAATTTTGAATCTATCTCCATGGATTCTGTACCTATACCTTTTATATCAGACTGTCTCAAACGAGCAAGCATCTTTCCCATGTCCACACTACCAATTCCCTTCAACATTTTGTGTACCTCAATGAGATCTCTCTCTGTCTCATTCGTCTGTTCTCCAGCAAGTACAAGCCCAAGCTACTCAACAACTCCCCCGAATGTAACCGTTTGGTACCTAAAATCAACCTGGTGAAACTCCTGTGAAAAGCCACCAGTGCCAACACATCATTTCTCAAATAACGAGAGCAAAACTGCACACTGTTTTTCAGGTCATGAACCGAAACCTCATAATTGTATCAATGCTCCATTCCATTCTTATCCAGTACGCCGTCACAAATGCCTGGATTTCTTTTGCCTTTCTTGGTAAATGCTGCAACTCAACACCTGCTGTCTGCGATTGATGCAGAAAGACAGCTACAAAATCCATCAGTGATGTACTTTGAATCTGTTTTCCATTCAAATTATAATTTGCCCTTTCCCTTTATGGGCAAAAACGGACAACCTCGAGCTTATCCACGTCAAATTCCATCTCCTCCATACCTCCCCATTTCCCTAGCGGGTCAATATTTATCTGTGATCTCTGTCTCCTCATCGATTCCTGTTTTCCAAACACTTTGAATATCAGTTAAGAGACAGCCACCGTGCTGGGTCTGGAGTTACATGTAGTCCAGACCAGGTAACGATAGCAGTGTCCTTCCCTCAAGGACACTAACTAACTACTTGGGTTTTCTTGACAATCGATTCACGGTCACGATCAGTATCTTAATTCAATATGTGAACTCAAACTCCAATATCTGCTGTGGAATAATTCAAACTCAATTCTCAGAACACTATCTGTTTTCTAGATTAACAATTGAGTGCTAATATGACGAGGCCAGCACCTACTTGAGTCCTGCACAATGCAATCACATTGTGCAGTATGATATGTCCCAGTTTTGCCTTGATGTTATCCATGACAAAATTTTTAAAAAGGGTTGCGGGGTTTGCTTTTTAATCAACAACATGCAGTGAATGGACATTGCAACCTGGCGCTGCTATTACTCCCCAAACTTTGAATTCGTCATCATCAAATGCGGCCCCTTCCATCTACCACGGGAATTTACCGCTGCTTTCCTAACGGCGTTGTTCATGCCACCACAAGCAAAGGATGAGGAAGATCTGGATGTGCTGTACACCACAACAAACATTTTGGAAACGGAACACGCCGTGGTCGTGTTTCTTGTAACTGGCGACTTTAGTCAAGCCAACGTAAGGAATTTGTTGCTTAAGTACCACCATAACATTATCTGCGCCACCAGGGACCAAACACTTTAGTCCACTGTTACACCACTGTGACAATGGCCACCATTCCATCCCCACTCGCATTTTGGGATCTCCGAACACAATGTCGTTTTTCTTCTCCCAGCTAACAGTCGAAGGCTCAAGCAGGAAACCCTGTCGCGGATACAGGTCCAGTGCTGTTTGGAGGGGGTAGATGATCAACTCCCGAGCTATCTGTAATCGATGAATAAGCCATGTTAAAACAGTCCGCAGGTACCACGGACGAGTACGCCACAATAGGCACTGTCTTCCTCAGCAAGTGTGTGGAGGACTGCATACCAAGGAAGTCAATCTGCGTGTTCCTCAACAGGAAACCCTGGATGAACAAGGGCATACAAAACCTGCTAAAAACCAGGCGTGAAGCCTTCGGATCGGGAGATCCACTCAAATATAACGAATCCACAAATTAACTTCGCAGACCCTTTAAGACAGCCAAGGACAAATACCGATTCAAACTAGAGACACAAACAGACAGAAAGTGAATATGTTAAGGACTGAATTACATCACAGATTCTCAAAAGAGAGGGTGCAAGATTGTAGACGATGGCACATGCCTCCCAGATCGTCTCCCAGATTGTCTCCAAGAAACGCAGGTATATGGATTTCAGCATCAAATCAGCAACAACATCCTTAAAATGTGAAACAGTTGCATGGGGCACAACAGCCTGATCGTGTACACATCGTCTTGTGTTTCACTTTGCAGTTCCGCTACAACCACCGAGACAATTACAAACTAATTTCAACTGATAATTATGAAATTAAACTACATAGACTCACTGATTGGTAACACGAATTCATTTAGTTACAAAGAAAAAGCTTAGAAGATACCTGGAAGAGTCATGCAGTTCATGCATAAGAAAAGGTACATTTGCCGTCCAGCTTGGTTGCCATCACATCTACAACATTTACTGCCTTCACCATCAATTCCCAACAGAAGCAGCGCGTACCAGCTACAAGATCTCTTGCAGATATTTACCAAGTTTTATGCGACAGTACCTCGAAGTCATGACCATCTGGAATGGCAAGGGAAACAGATACATATGAACACCACACCCTACCAATTACATGGAAAGTCAGTGGCCGCCCTGACTTGGGAATATATCTCTATTTCACCGGTCTCATTTCAGGAAAGTCCTGGCTTTCACTCTCGAAGATCATAGTCAGTGTGCCTGCACCAAACGGGCTGCAATAGATCAAGTTGGCAGCGTACCACTACCATGTCACGAACAACTGTAAATGGGAAGTAAATGATGACAGGGCTTATGCCCGAAACATCGGTTCTCCTGCTCTTTTGGATGCTGCCTGACCTTTTCCAGCAACACATTTTCAGCTCTGATCTCCAGCATCTGCAGTCCTCATTTTCTCCTCGATGACCCAGCCAGCAATGCCTGATACTTTACAATGAATAATAAACTAATGTTTCACGCCTTGGTACTTCGGTTTCTCTTGCTGAAAATTGATTAATTTCTTGAATAGTCTTGAGTTTCAGGAAATGGATAAGTGATTTGATTGAAATGTAAACTATTCAAATAGCAAGGACATGACAAGGCAAAAACTGCGGAATTATTTGTGAGAGTGTGGAGCTCCAAATCATGAGGACAGACTCTCAGGAAAATGGGCAACATGTTTGGGACTGAAATCATGTGAAAACAATGCACGCAACAGGATCAAAGTTTTCCATCCTCGTTATCCCAAGGATGGTGAATGCAGTGTCAACGAACTTAGTGAAAATTTCAGAGAAATATGGACGTATTCAAGGTTGGACGAGGTTACAGAGATAGTGAGCCGTACGTCGAAGAGGACGTTACAAATATGGTGAATCTGTAAAAGGACAGAGGGAATGCCTCTATCGGGATGGGTGAATGGGCTGGAAGTTAGAGAAGTTTGTAAAAGCTGTAAGAGTTCACAAAGTTTGTGTGGACGAGACCAGCTTGAGGAGTTTATATTAAAAGCGAAGTATGTCATAGCTGGAGTGGGTTCCAGAGATATGGAGGAATCCAGACTGATAGGAAGGGGTGAAGATGCTGGAGATTGGTAGGTTGGAGTGGTGGAATTTGCAACGGTTGGAGAGGTTACAGTGATGATGAGGAGTGTTGAAGTTAGAGAATATTACATAAATAGGAAGATATATACTGGTCAAAAGAGGTTATCGAAGTCGGGAGATTTGTTGCGGCCGAAGCTCCAGTGTTAGCTCGGGATGAGGGATCTGGAGGACTTTATACAGATAGGGAGATGTGGAGTACCTAGAGGAGGTTACTGTGATTCGGAGGTGCGTCGGTAGAAGGTTTCACATATCGTCCGGATTGTATGTATGAAGTTGGTTACAGAGGTAGCGAATGAACTCGGGACTGGAGGATGTTAAAGACATGAGGGGGTGTCGGTATCGAGAATATTTCAGAGAGAGAGAGAGCGATGCAGGCGTGGAAGACATTGCAGATAGCAGGAGGGATGTGCAAGCTGACGGAGTTTATAGGGAAAGGGAGGTGTGCAGGTGCTGTAAAAGTTTGCAGAAATGGGGCGGGTGTGGGTACTGGAAGAGGTTACAAACATCGTTTGGTTTAGTTGCTCAAGAAGTGAAATTTCATCACGACTGTTATTGGAGCTGCAAGGGTTAGTAAGTTAGATTTGCGAAATGTGTCGGCAGATCGTTTTACAGATACAACGTGATGCAAATTCCGGAGGAACTGATGGGTATTATGATGGGATGTGTTGTGCACATTATGACAGGTATACGGAGGAGTGCAGGTGCTGGAGCAGAATGCAGAAATAGGAAGGGGTACACGGACTGGAGAAAACTGCAGTTAGATTGTCAGTTATAGATCGTGGAGGAGGTGTTGGAGAGAAGGAGGATAGTCGAGCTGGTGGAGGGTACAGTTATAGGGAGATTTGTAGAGTCTGTAGGGGATTAAATCAACATGAGGGCTGAATGACGCGTGGCGTTTACAGAGGTAAGAAAGATTGTTGGAGCTGGAAAACGTTTTGGATGTATAGAACATAGAACAGTACGGCAGAAGACTGGCATGTCGGCCCTCGATAGTTGTGCCGACCTTTTATCCCACTCAAAGGTAAAACTAACCTATGTAAGCTTTACTCCACTGTAATGTATGTGCCTATCCAAGAGTCACTTAAATGTCCCTAATGTATCTAGCTCTACTACTACTGTCGACAATGCATTCCACGCACCCACCATTCTCTCCGTAAATAACCTAATTGAAATATCCCTTAAAGCTCCCTTCAATCATTGTAAAATTATTCCCCCTTGTGATAGCCATTTCTGACCTGGGAAAACGTCTCTGAGTATTTCCTCGATCAATGCTCCTTATCATCTTATCACCTCTATCAAGTCAACCTTTCTCCTTCGTCATTCCAATAAGAAAAAAGAACATCTTCCTCCATCTTTCTGCATAAGGCATTCCCTCGGTCCAGGCAACAACTTTGTATGTATTTTCTAAACCTTCCACATCTTTTCTATAATGAGGTGGCCACAACTGAACACAATATTCCAAATGTGGTCGAACCGGGTCTTCACATTTCTGCAGCATAAACTCATGGCTTTTAAAAGCATTGCATCTGCTCATGAAGCCACCAACCAGACGCCTTCTTAAACACCCAATCCACTTGGATGCAAAATTTGAGGGATCTTTGGACGCAGACAACGAGACCCCTCTGTTCTGTCACTTTGCCAAGAAGCCTGACTTGAACCCTGTAATCTGCACTGAAATTCGATATTCCAAAATGAATCAATGCACGTGTTTGCAGGTCTAACTCCATTGGCCAATTATCAGCCGTGCTCGGCATTCTGTCAATGTCTCATTGCAACCGACAACAGTTTCCCAAATTATCCACAACTCCATCAGACTTGTGTTATCTGCAAAATAGCTGTCCGAGCATTCCACTTCTTCATCCAACTCATTTATAAAAATCACAACGAGCAGAATTTCTGGAACAGATCGCTGCAGAACACCTCTGGTCACCGAGCTCCAGTCCGAATACATTCCATCTACGAGCACTTTCTCTCTTCTGCGAGCCAGCCACATTTGTATCCAGATAGCCAAATTGTCCTCCGCCAATGCCTCCTTACTTTTTGAATGAGCTTACCTTGTGCAACATAATCAAACGCCGCGCAAAAATCCACAAATCCACAACTTTCCCTTCATCAATGTGCTTTGACAAATCCTCAAAGAATTCTCCTGTGAAGCATGACCTGTCCCTCACAAAGCCATATTGACTATCTGTAATCGCACTCTGCTTTTCGAAATTATGGTAATTCCTGTCTCTCAGAATCATCTTCCAGAATTTTTCCAGCACTGATGAAAGACTGATATGTGTACTTACTGGAGCTTTGCCTATTCCTTGTCTTTGAACAAGAAAGTAACATATGTGACATTCTAATCATCTGGTACTACTCCATTGCGCAGTGACGATTCAACGATTATCATTCAATGCGCAGCAATCTCTTCTCTCGCTTCCTGTAGTTACCAAGGGTACATCCCGTCTGGTCCAGGATATTTATCTATCCATATGTCCTTCAAAATTCCCAGCACATCTTTTTTCTTAATAGAAACTTGAGGGACTTAATGCTATTTTCCTTAGACAGAAGAAGGTTAAAAGGTGACACAAGCTGATCAGAGGAATAGACAGGGCAGGCATTGAGAGCCTTTTTTCCTAGATGTTGATTGTTAGCACGAAGAGGCATAGTTTAAACTGAGGGCAATGCGTGTAGGATAGATCTCAGAGATAGATTATTTCCTCAGAGACTGGAATGTCCTGCCTGCATTAGTAGAAGATTCACTAAATTAAAGGACATTTAAATGGTCACTAGATAAACATATGGATGATAATGGAATAGTATAGATTAGATGGGCTTCAGATTGATTTCATAGGTTGGTACAATATCGAAGGTCGAAGAGCCTGTACTGCACCGTGTTGTTTTATAAACTAACGCATCCTATCTCTGTAAGCTAGTTTAATCTCTCAACCATTCTGTATCTATGTTCTATCTCTGTCTGTAAGACTGAGACTGAGAATGTGAGACCAGTATTGGGTTGCCCTTGCAGATGCGTTGATGGAGGGAAAAACATGGTTGTGAGTGGAATTGATTTTGATTGTGAGGGATTATTGAACTTATTGAGTTGATAACTGACTTTTTTTTTCTCTGATGACATCTACTACCGATCACCAGAGACAATATCAATGTATGTTAGTAATTTTCTTTTACTGAAGTGAAATATGATAGATGTATTTGAATAGGCACGGCACCCATTTACAGAAATTCCTAAATCACTTAACATGTTAAATCAATTCTTGAAGCCTGTTCAATGAAGTATTCTCGAGCGGAGCATTCTCTACACCTGATGGGGTATTCCACATCACATATTCTGACATGAAACCCGGTATTCTCCACTGCAGCCAGCTTTTCCCGATTTCCTGATGTCAGCTCTGATCCGCGTCATGTGCAAATATTTTACTGAAGACAAAATACTTTTTAATGTCTGGTTCAGTTCCGAAATGGGAAACTTTTCAAGGCAGGAATGATTTTACAATTCCCCAGTGATGTAGACATGGGCTGCAGGTGGTGTATAGAATGATACATCCCACTGGCTGGTTATTGTGTTCGGTTTCATTACTCAGCAGAGTTTGGAAAAGCTGAGCCGTGGTGCGGTTCCCGTTGATCTGGGCGGGGTTCAGCAATTTCCTTTCTGGGCAACGACTGCTGCTGTTCGGGAAGACAGCGAGGTCATTTCCACCTGGTTGGTGCAGGAAAATGCTCACATCGGAGGTAATAAAAGCATGTCTTGAGATACAGGATTTCAGCTCGACATCTAAATTCGTCTTTCTGCACTGGGAAGCAGGTAAAGTCATGTGAGAGGCGAATCGTCCTCTCCCATAATCAGATGCCCGGTGCCCAGCCGCCATGCAGAAACTGAAAGAGTCAAATTCAGGATGCGAGTCAGGGAATGGACTTTGGGTGAAAATTCTCTATCCACTGTCAGTGGGCCCAGCTTGAGATGTGTTGCTTGGAACAATGCCCATGATGTTAGAGATCTGGGGAAAGTCAATAAGTCACATTTCAAATTCATTCATGGGAAAGTCAGTGTTGCTTCACTTTGTATCCCTATCCAGTGTTGTCGTAAATTCGGGGATCAGCGAGAGGTTTGAAGAGATAATCAGGGTAATGTGACAGAGGGCAGAAAATTGATACTTATTTTTGCACGAATCTTCCTGTAATAAAACAGAGAACGCCACTAGCATTCTGGATAACTTGCTGTAGCTTCATTTTGAGGTCCTTTAACTGATGCCCTACTTGATGCCACATGCCACATGCCACATGTGATGATTAGAAATAGATAGAGACAGGGAGACAGTACGAGAGAAAATGCGATCTTCATGAACAGTCAGCTGGAACGGGAGCCTATAGAGTCATAGAGACGTATAGCATGGAAACAGACCCCTTCGGTCCATGCCGACTAATATCCTAACACGATCTACTTCCACCTGCCAGCACTCAGCTCATAGCCCTCCTAATCCTTCCTGTTCATATAGCCACCCAGGCGCCTTTTAGGTTCTGAAATTGTACTCGGCTCCAACACACCCTCTGGTAGATCATTCCATGCATGTACAACACTCTGCATGAAAACGTTGCACCTTACGTCTTCTTTAGATCTTTCTGCTCACACCCGAAACCTACATTCTCCAGTTCTGATCTCCCCAATCCCAGGAAAGTGACTTTGTCTATTTATCACATTCCCGCCCCTCATAATTTTGTAAACCTCCATCAGCTCACCCTTTAGCTCCGATGGTCAAGGGCAATCAGCCCCAGCCTGTTCAGCCTCTCCCTATAGCTCAAATCCTCCAACCCTGGCAAACATTCTTGTAATTTTTTTTCTGAACCGTTTCAAGTTTCCCATCATGTTTCATATAGGAAGGAGACCAGAATTGTTTGCAATATTCCAAAAGTGGCCTAACCAATGTGCTTGACATGACCTCCCAACTCCATGGCTCAAGACTCTGACCAACAATGGAAAGCATACCAACCACCTTCTTCACTATCCTATCTACCTGCGGCTCCACTTTCAAGCAGCTATCAACCTGCACTCCAAGGTCAATTTGTTCTGAAGAACTCCCTAGGACCTTAAGATTAAGCGTAGGCGTCTTGCTAAAATTTGCTTTCCCAAAATGCAGCACCTCGCATTTATCTGAATTAAACACAATCTGCTACTTCTCAACCCTTTGGCCCATCTGATCAAACCCCGTTGTAATCTGTGATATCCTTCTTCGCTGTCAACCACACCTCTAATGTTGGTGTCATCTGCAAACTTACGAACCATACTTATGCTCGTGTCCGAATCATTAATACAAATGAAAAAAAGTTGAGGACCCCACAGATATCCTTGTGGCACTCCACTGGTCACAGGCCTCCTATCTGAGAACAACCTTTCACCACTACACTCTGTCTTCTATCTTAAAGCCAGGTTTGTATCCAAATGGCTAATTCTCCCTGTATTCTGTGAGATCTAATCTTGCTAACCAGTCTTCCAATGGGAATATTGTCAAACGCCTTACTGAACTCCATATAGATCACATGTACTGATTTGCCCTCATCAATCCTCTTTGTGACTTCTTCAAAAAACTCAATCAAGAATGTGTCAAAGATTCCTCAATTCCCGCAATAAATTTTAAGCGTTCAGATTATGTTTCTGCCTGTGGTATTCCGTTTATCTGACAAGGATGAAACACTTGGCAAAATGTAACTACATCCTTGTGTCGTACAGGTCAGTATATATGTCATTGTGTTTTAGCCTGTGTTTTCCTCAAGAGGTAACACATGCAGCACCTCCTTTCTATACCTGACTGGCAAAACGATTTGATGAATGTCTGTCTATTATCATTTACTTGTATGCATGATTGTCTGTATTTCCTCATTAAGATATCATATTTTGAGTAATAGCAGACAGGAATGCATTCATATTCTTTCTCG
Source organism: Hemiscyllium ocellatum (assembly GCF_020745735.1). Lineage (NCBI taxonomy): Eukaryota > Metazoa > Chordata > Chondrichthyes > Orectolobiformes > Hemiscylliidae > Hemiscyllium > Hemiscyllium ocellatum. The sequence goes on from NW_026867634.1 coordinate 536,098, forward strand.
GTAAATGCGCTTTGATGTAAGTGTTCTAAATCTGCAACTTGTTGCTGTAATTCAATCCGCTTAGAAAAGCAAAAGATGCTTGCATGTTAACTGGGTTGCTCCTTCTCTATTCCACTTCAGTGATCAAAACAGGTTTTGGATAACACGACGTCGGTTTGCTTATTTGTGCCTTTTGAACCCTGCTGCTTCCACTCATGCCTCTGTGATCTTGTGATCACACAATCAGGTAAAATTCCTGGATAAAAACCTCCAGATCTTCAATTGCCTGCATCGCCACTGGCTTTTCTATGAGAGTAGGCATCATACCTACTAGGGAATCTGTTTTAACATTTGCAAGGCAAATTGTATTCCAAGATCTGAGAACTTGTCCAGTACTCCTATCACAAATTTTCCACTCTTCCTTAGATTCTCTGGCCTCAATTCTCAAAATTGAGTGCTTTATATCTCACCATGAATTCCACTTAGCAATATCTTCTCTGGCATTAACTATTCAGGACTTAGTATCCTATCGTTCTTCAGCATTACAGAGTGACAGTATCCTGTGTCTCTTCATGTTGTAACCTTCTTACCTACGGTTCCTGGCCTATGCGAAAAAACTTGACACTTGCATGTATATTTTGAGCAGAGCTGACACATCGTCCTGAATCAACCTCTAATCGTCCTGTACACTCTGACACAGTTGTTTAACTTCCCTTGTGCTTTTTGGTTCTACTCCAACAAAACATCCAGTCTGTTTGGTTTTCCGACTTTTTTACTTTCTCCTACCCAAACAACACTGAGATTTCGTGTGACGCACTATGTTGCAATGAAAATATGAGACATTTTTACGTTCTTTATCCCATTCAATCGTTTAATTTTTACTCTGTGGTAAGTTATCCTTATGATCTTCACTGAGATCTACCTTTCCTTTTCCACCTGAGGATTTCACTTTGCCCTAGATTCTGTCCCTCATGGACTAAAATTGATTCTCGAAGTCAAACCGTGTTTCATGGACCAGCTCATAATCATCATATCTTCCGCTGCTAACCTTGCTATTTTAACTGTTTGCTTTTCCATACCATATGAGTTCACGCTTTTCAGGTAGTGAATTTTTTGAATTCTCCACATATTATTACTTCTCCAAGGGCATCATAGATTTGCTCTATTTTTAAAGCTCTAATCCATCTATTGAAATTAGTCTGTTCCATCCTTCCAAACTCAGTATAGGTTTGTCCAGAGACATTCCGTAGATTCCTGAAACATTGTCTATAAGTTTCTGGAGCAAGCTAATGCGTTTTTTAAGCGGCCGTTTCCACCTGCTCCTACTCACCAGATGCATCGTCTGATTGTAATGTGAAGACCTCATTAACACGATCTACATGTATTGTTTTGATCAACAAAACCCACGTGGTCACTGTCCATTGCATTTGTTTCGCCATTCTTTCAAATAGGAATAAATCGTCTTCGAAATCCTTCCAATCAAATTTACACATTGATTGAACACACATAAACAGTTTCCCATCAGGTTTTCGGCACCATGGATTTGCTGAGCCCCACTCTCTTCCTCACTAGAGGTGCCTTCAGTCCTCCTCTCAATATTTTGAAGCGCATTTTCCTTTCGAAGCGTCAGTTTTTGAAGTTCAAAGTCCCTCTCTTTTTCTTTCTCTTCTGCGATCGCTCTTCGTTGTTTTTCTTTCTCTTCTGCTTTTAACCGTCACTCAAACGGTTTGTTTTCTGCGGTCGTTTCCTTCTCTCTCGCTCTAACTCAAACTGCTTTATTTGCAGTTGAATTCTTGCCTTCTCCACATTTGCTGATGGTGTTTGAAGCAAATTTAAATGCTCAGCTACTGTTGAAATCATCTCATCTTTCCTCACATTAGGTTTTAAACAGACAAAACTTTATTCACAAAATTATGGAATGAAACATAAAAAACAGTTTAAAGAACAGTTTCTTTCCAAACTAGGCTTATTTTTGCTGTTCCTAAAGTACGCAGCAGTCCAAAAAACAAACCCCCTTAAACACAAAGTCAAAATGAAGCAAAGACTTCACTCAAAGAGAGAAGGAGAGTGAGAGTCTCCCAGCATGTTTTTACACAGCTGCATTGCTGAACGAAGTCAAACAAGACTTCAGCTTTCAGGACTGACCACTCCTCTTTCATTGTACAGTTTAATCACAAGACGTGAAATCTTTTGCCAAAAGTTTCATCCGTTCACATATAAACAAAAAGGCGTCTCAATAATCCCTTCCATCTCTGTTCCAAATCAGTTGTTTTGAAGTCCGAACTTTTTACATGAAACCAGGAAAAACATCGAGGACACTGTATGTGTCAGAAAGGGAACAGCTTTTAGGAAAAAAAGGACCAGTTTTGTAACAATGAACCGAAAAGGGTTGAGAAATGGGAGGGAGTGGGGTGTAGCGGCTGGAGGTTACAGAGAACTGGAGGGATATAGAGGTTCTAGTTTACAGAAAAAGCGAAGGGGTGCAGGGGCTGAAGAGGGTTACAGAGATAGCGAGTAGTGTAGCAGCTGGAGGAAGTTATAGCAATAGGGCGGGTGTGTGGGGGCTGGAGAGAGTTATAGAGATGGGTGGTGTGGTGGTTGCAAGGAGTTGCAGAGATAGAGGGGGTGTGGGGGATTGAGGGGGTTACAGAGATAGCTAGGGAGTGGAGGGACTGGAGGGGAATGCGCGATAGCGAGGATATTTAGGGACTGGAGGAGCTTAACGAGATAGGGAGTGGGTGACGGTGCTGGAGGGGGTTACAGAGCTTGGTCGGGTGTGTAGGGGCTGGAGGGAGTTAATAAAAGGGAAGTTGTGTCGGGGTTGAAAGGGTTTACAGAAATAAGGAGAGGATGAACAGGCTGGTGGAGTTTACGGAGATAGGGAGGAGGTGTAGTGGATGGAGGGGTTATGGAGGTAGGGAAAGTTTGTAACACTCGCAGGTGGTTTCAGAGAAAAGGAGTAGGGTAGAAAAAATGTTTACTGAGTTAAGAAGGGGGGGTGCACTGATTGTAAGAGGTGACAATGATCCAGAGGGAGTATGCCAGCGAGAGGTTAAACAGCTGGGTGACGGAGTAGGGACTGGAAATGCTGACAGATGCAGGGAGGAAGTGAGGGAGATACGGAGTGTTTTAGGGGCTGGAAAAGTGACAGATGTGGCATGAAGGTGAGAGGGATAGGGAGTAGTGTAGGTGCTGGAAAAGCTGAAAGTGATAGGAAGGAGGTGAAAGAGATGGGTATGAATGTAGGGACTTGTAAAGCTGACAGAAAGGGATAGCGATTGGTGTAGAAGCTGAAGTAAGTGACACAGGAGTGCAGGCTTGGAGGACCTGGAGGAGGTCCGCCTTGAAGGAGTTTGTGCATCGTGAGGGTCATAGTGGCTGGTAGAGGTTGCAGAGATCGGGAGAGATATGGAGCCTCTAAGAGGTGACAGAGATAGGGAGAAATGGAAGGATAGGAAAGAGTTTAGTGAGATAGCGATGGGAGTAGGGGTTGGAGGATGTGGCGTAAATAAGGAGAGTTTTAGAGTCTGGAAGATGTGGAAGAGATTGGGAGGGATGTAGGGCCTGAAGGTGGTAAGAAAGATAGGCAAGGCGAAAGGGGCCTGAGGGTGTCAGAGAGATGTAAGTGGTAAAGGGATTGGAGGAAGTTAGAAAGACATGAAAGAGTGTAACACCAGGATGGTGGGAGGAGATTTAGGGAAGAGTGTAAATGTTGGAGGAAGTTTCGATGATCGATAGGTTTGGGATAGACGATGAATATTGTGGAGGCAAGTTGGGTTGCTCAGATAGTGATGGATATAACCGCTGGTGGCAATGGCAAGCAAAGAAACAGATGGCCAGGTAGGCAGCTTAAAAACAGAATTCCACAATGACTCAATGGAGAACAAATTGTAGGAATCTGTTCAACAGACAAGGGTCTGTAAGTAACTGAAAGACGGTCCAATCACAAGAGTCATAGAGTCAATGTCACACAGCACAGGCGAGGCCACTCAGCGAAAGTAAAAAGTAAAAAGCGGTTTCTGCACCGCAAAGTCCTCCTTCCGAACGTCTGTGTGCTCGGGCCAGAATTGGGAGAGCTGCCCCACAGACTGTTCAAGCAACAGTGTGACATAAGGAAACCTCATTGTGTCAGATCAAACGCTTACAAGGAAACCTCCTCCTGACTGCTCTCCCTCAGTCTCATAACATAAGATCAAACACTGACCCGGAAACCTCTTGGTAACCCCTCTCCCTCAGTCCCATGGTGTCAGATCAAACACTCACATGGTGACCTACTGATGACTCCCCTCCCTCAGCCTCATGTGTCAGATTAAACACTGACACGAAAACCTTAAGCTGACTCACTTCCCTCAGCCTCTTGACGTCAGATCAAATACTGACAGGAAAACCTCTTGGGAACAGCTCTCCCTCAGTCCCATGGTGTCAGATCAAACACTGACACGGAGACATCCTGCTGTCTCGCCTCCCGCAGCCTCGTGGTGTCAGATCAAACACTAACATGGAAACCTCCTGCTGACTCCCCTCCCTGTGCCTCACGGTGCCAGATCAAACACCGACACGGGAACCTAATACTCACTCGCCTCCCTCAGCCTCACGGTGTCAGATCAAACACTGACACGGAAACCTCTGACACCCCCCTCCCTCTTTCCCATGGTATCAGATCAAACACTGACACGGAAACCTCTGACACCCCCCTCCCTCTGTCCCATGATGTCAGATCAAACACTGACACGGAGACCTCCTGCTGTCTCCACTCCCTGATCCTCACGGTACCAGATCAAACACCGACACGGGAAATACTGCTGACTCCCCTCCCTTAGCCACACCGGGTCAAATCAAACTCTTACACGCAAACCTACTGCTCACTCCCTTCTGTCAGCCTCACGGTGTCAGATCAAACACTGACATGGAAACCTCCTGTTGACTCCCTTCCCTCAGCCTAACCTTGTCAGATCAAACACTGACGCATAAATATCCTGCTGACTCCCCTCACTCAGCTTCAAGGTTTCAGATCAAACAGCGACACAGAATTTCTTGGTGACTCCCCTCCCTCAACTGAAGGATCAGTGTTCCTCCATATTGAAAAAAAACTCTTACAGGAAACACTGAGAGAGTAGCGAAAGTGGAAACTGTATTCTGGGTTGCCATTTCAAAACACCACCAAGAGGTGCTCAGCAGCAGTATTGCTGATAGAAATGGTCGGTACACAGGACACAGCATTTAGATTGGGTCTGCGCTGGATGGGGAGGTTCTAGATTAGAGTGGTGCTGGAAAAGCACAGCAGTTCAGACAGCATCCGAGGAGAAATAAAATCGACGTTTCGGGGAAAGGCCCTTCATTTTTTTTTGCTCCTCGGATGCTGCCTGAACTGCTGTACTTTTCCAGCACCACTCTAACCTAGAATCTGATTTCCAGCATCTGCAGTCATTGTTTTAACCTGCTGGATGGAGAGGGAACGACAAAGAGGAGGGAACATCCTTGACCCCAATCTACCTGCTGCAGACACATTGTTCAGTAACCATATTGATAACAGTGACTGCTGCATACAACATTTGTAGAGACAAAGTCCACTTGCTCATTGTAAATGCCCTCTGCCATTGTGTGACACTTTCACTGTGCTAAACGGGGCAGATTTCGAATAGATCTAGTAACTCAACTCTTGGCTGTATGTGATGATTCCGCTCAGTCCCAACAACAGCAGATTTGGGCTCCGGCACAATTTTGACCAACACTGCCTGGCATATGCTGCACTTCACCCTGACCATTTAGCGAGGGCATGAACACTTGCTCAATGGCGAATACAGGAGCGCCTGACAAGAGCAGTACCAGGTACGCCTAAAAATGAGGTGAATTTACTAAACAGGACCTAATACTCACCAAATCGCATAAACTGCAAGTGATACAAAGATTTAGCCAATGCATCACACCTAATGTCTGCAATCCTGTCACATGTAGTTAGGTGAACAGTAGCGGACAATCGAACAACTCATTCGAGGAAGTGGATTCACAAACATTGACTTCCTCAATGTTGGAAGTGCCCAGCACAGCAAGAGAAAAAACTGAAACATTCACAAAAATGTTCAGACACAAGTGTCGATGCAATTACCTATTTTAATTTCCTGCAGATGACAGTCTTCAGCTGAATCGGTTCATTTTGCGTGGTGTCTGCAAACGTTTGGAGAGATTGGAGAATGCAAAGGCTCTGGGCCCTCAAAACATTCCATTCAAGCTGTTCTTGCTAGACTTCAGCACTGGCACCTACGTGACAATATGGGAAACTAGACACACAGAGACAGAACATCAGACAATCAGTGATTGCCCCATTGGTTTAGAACACAGAACATAGAGCAATACAGTACAGAACACGCCATTCGGTCCTCGATATTGCGCCGATCTGTGAACTATTCTTAGCCCGCTCCGCCCCCCCCCCCCCCCCCCCCCCCACCCACACTCTATCCTAAAATCATCCATGGGGTTATCGATGGATTGTTTAAATCAACTGAATGTGGCTGAGTTGACCACATTAGCAGGTAGTGCATTCTACGCCCTTTCTCTGCGTATAGTATCTGCCTCTGACATCTGTCTTAAATCTATCACCCTTCAAATTGTACTTATGCCCTCTCGTACAAGCTGACGTCATCAAAATATGAAAATGCCTTTCATTGTCTACCTTGTCTAAACCTCTGATCATCTTGTATGTATCTATCAAATCCCCACTTAGCCTTCTTCTTTCCAATGAGAATAGACCAAAGTCTCTCGGCATTTCCTCATAAGACCTTCACTCCAGACCAGGCAACATCTTTGTTAAACTCCTCTGCACCTTTTCCAATGCTTCTACATCAATAATGTAATGGGGCAACCAGAACCATACAAAATATTCCAAGTGTGGCCGCACCAACGTTTTGTACAGTTGCAGCATGATATTGCGGTTCCGAAACTCAATCCATCTTCCAATGAAACCTAACACACCATATGCGTTCTAAACAGCACTATCCACCTGGGTGGAAACTTTTAGGGATCTATGCACATGGACTCCAAGATCCCTCTGCACATCCACACTTCCAAGAATCTTTCTACTGACCCGGTACTCTGCCTTCCTGTTAATCTTCGCAAGGTGCATCACCTCACATTCTGCTGCATTGGACTCAATTTGCCACCTCTCAGCTGAATCCTGCAGTTGATCCAACTCCGCCTGCAACCTGCAACATTCTTCCAAACTGTCCACTATTCCACAGAATTTAGTGTCGTCTGCTACTTTAAACAGTCAGTCGCCTGAGTCGGGAACAATGGTGTTTGATTTATTTTAAAATACATGAGAAATGATGTAAAATTATTTCTGCATTGTAAAAAGTGTAAAAGTGACCTGCCATATATTTCCCAAAGACCAATCAAACAACAGTCAGGCATTGTTTGTAATGCAGGATTCTGTGAGCAGGACTATGTACCAGACAACATTGCCACCCTCTCTGATCGGGTTTGTCACACTGACAAGGCGCAGCCAGGCAGAGGGAGGCAGCTCTTTGGTACATAGTCAATAAAGTGCTCAGCATTGATGCTGGATCTTGTGGCTGCTGGACTGCTCTGAGTCAGATTATGGGGGAGTCACTAAAAGGGAAACATATATGTGACCTCATCATAACCAATTGGACTGCTGGAGGTACAGCTCTCCATTTAATATATCGCCAAGACGAGCCACTGGATAGACCTTGTGGGTAGGAAGGTCCACCTTCACATTTTGTCGACCCTCCCCACCATGCCATGTAACAACATATGTGCTAAATGGACAGACTTTATCCAGATCGGGCAACTAATGATGAGGCGTCCATGAGGTGCAAGTGCGGTTTCGGCAGCAGCTGAATCTTGCTCTGTACAACTCATACAGTCTGCAACCTCACGGCTCAGCATACCTCCCGCTCTGCGGCAACCGTTAAGGCAGTGTTCCACTGTGGATCAGTGAAGAATTCAGAAGGACGTGCCGGGAGCAGCACCAGCCAGACCTTGAGATGTGGGGTAAAACTGGAGAAACTCTTATTATCTTCACCTGCAAAATAGGCCGACATGCATGCTAAACAGCATAAGCAGCAGGTGTTGGGCAGAGCTCAGTGATCCCACAAACAATGGTTCAGATCTGTGTTCCTGCATCATGTAGTCATAAAATATAGTGGACATTGGAGGAGTAGGCTTCTCTCCAACGATGGAATCTCCGCTTATGGGGGGACGTCAGGGAACAATTAAAATTGTTTCATTTATAACATAGGGGCGGTGATGACCTCGCGGTATTATCATCCAGAGACTATTCATCCAGAGACCCCACGAATGTTCTGTGGATGCAGTTTTGAATCCCACCTGGGCCGATGGTGGATTTCGAATTCAGTAAGAATCTGGCATTAAAAGTCTAAAGTGGACCATTGTCTATTGTCATAAAAATACCATTTCGGCCACTAATGTCCTTTATGGAAGGAACTTACCATCCCTCCCTGTTCGGCCTACCTGTGACCCCAGGCACACAGCAAGGTGGTTGACTCTTAGCCCGGACAATTAGCGTTGGGGAAGAAATGCTGCCCAGCCATGAAGGAAAGAAAAAAAACTCAGTCTTCAGCCAGAAGGACTGAGCAGATAATCCATTTCGTCTTCATTCAGTAGGACGCAGCATCAGAGACCCCAATCCTCAGATAAATCAGTTCACTCCATTCGAAATCAAGAAATGGCTCGAGACACTGGAAACTGCGATTGAATTCCAGAGATTGCCACATCTGTAGCCAAGCTGTTCCATTCCATCAAGAACACTGACGCATATCAACAATTTGATAAACGGTCCAACTATGTCCTGTAAACATAAGCAGGGCGCCTTGCATTGAAGTCAGTCACTGACATATCGGTGTATGGTCGACCTTGCAAATGTGAAGCAAGGTATCAGCAGTAATGTAATTAATCATCAATAACCTACTCCAGGGTGTTTAGTCAGTGTCCCGCCAAGCTCACAAAGCTACTGACGATATTGCCAGCTCAGTTCGAAACACAGGAATTACAAAGTAGCAGTGGGAGTAATTACTCTTAACATTGAGGAACCATCAAACAGTGTGTGACGGTAATATCCCGAATAAAAGTTTTAATGAGTTGGAATGTAGGGGAGGTACTCTCCTCGTTGGAATTATCACCAGAAAAATGATGATTGTTGTCAGTGTCAGTAATTGGAACTCCAGGGGAGCTCTGAATCTATTTTCAGGATCGAGAATGTTCAACGCTCAACCTTTTGCAGGTGCTGCAATGGCCTTCGTTCAATCATCAGGTCAGACGTGTGAGTGTTCACTGATTATACCATTCCTGAAAGAGTCCATATTCAAATACAAAAAGACGATTTGTCATCAGTAATGTAATCAATCAGCAATAACCTATTAAGGGATGTGCAGTTAGTGTCCTGTCAAGTTTACTCAGCTCCTGATCACATTGCCAGCTCAGTCTTACAAATGGCAAGTTATGTTCATGCCACATAAATATTCGACAAATATGACTATGAAGGATTAAGGCATCCTTCTTTGATTTTAAATAGCATGACCGTCAGGATGTCCCAGGACGGTGTTCATCAGCATCCTTGGTGCTGTCATTGACCAAACATTTCCCTGGACAGGCGACATTTGCAACACTGTCTTCAAGAGCAGTTCAAAGACTAGGAAGTCTGCATGTCAGTAACTCACCTGCCGATTCCCCAAAGCCTGTGATGGATTGAATTCCAGGAATAAGCCAGGACAAAACGAGTCCATTTAATTGTTATCACTTCCACGAACATCCATCTCGTCATTCACTGATACTCAGCAGCAGCAGTGTGTACCATCTACAAGATTCACTGCTGTGCCTTATCAGGCAGCACCAACAAAACCGACTGCATCGGGAAGAACAGACAGGCAGGTACATTGGAAAACCTACGAACTGGCTTCATTATATGGTCAGATGTGATGACGTTTGTTCATGAGTTCACACTTCTCAACTCTTCAGATCACAAAATCGGTCCAAGTGTAGCAAGACATGGACAACAGCCAATCTCGGGGGCTGAAAAGTGGTAAGTAACATTCGTGTCACACGATTATCAGACTAGGGCCATCATCAGCCATCTCATCGCTATTCAACATCCAAACACAGCACCATTGATGAAACCATTCGCAACAACATTATCAGGTTTCCCTAAGAACATGTAGCTGCAATGGTTGCAACATCAGGTCAGAAGTTAGGTATTCTGTTGCTAGTGATTTTTCTCCTGTCTTTTGATAGATTTTCTACTATCTCTGAGGTTCAATTCAAATATGATGGAATTATCCCCACTTTTATGAATAAATGCAGCTCTAACAGTACACAAAGAGTTTGACACGATTAAAGACGAAGCAGCCCACTTGAATGATCCCAATCCACAATCACTCTCGCCCTCCAGGAACGACACTCAGCAAAATGGTTTAAGAATGACACTCCGTAGTCAGCACCTTCCACCCTCATTACCACACTCATTGCCATTGGAGTTGGAGATGGAGAATGGAGACGGTAACAGACAGTGGTGAACTCGGCCCAGACACTCACAACGGCCAACCTCACATGTATAGAACTTATCCATCAAGGAAAGACCGCTGCATTCTGAAAGATCCATCCAGCCCTGGAAATGTTTTTCTACAACTTCCATCTCGGGGGAAACGTACATAAGACTGAACACACGCACCTGTCGGTTTTGAAACAGTTGCAATTTTTTTTCATTCCTGAAGAAGGGCTGATGCCCGAAACGTCGATTCTCCTGCTCCTTGGCTGCTGCCTGACTGGCTGCCCTTTTCCAGCAACACATTTTTCTGCTTTAAGAAATAATCGACCTTACACTCTGAACATTCCTTCGACGCTATCCTAACCATTCAATTAATCTTAACAGTGCATATGTTTAAATCGTCCATAATTGCCATTGCGCCTTTCTCAGAAGCCTTCCTTTTTCCACCTTGGTTGTTATGCCTTACTTTGTAAGTACTCTTCAGGGTCCTGTGAATTAATCCTGTCAAGCCACGACTTGACCAACACGAGAGATGAGGGTAAATGCGTTGGTACAGACAACAATGTTAAAATAACAGAAAAGTTCTTTGTTTTACATAATGTACTGAAATGAGGAAAATGAATAGTTTTCAAATCCTAAGTATTGTTGAAGTATTCACGCAATAAGTTACCTTGCACTCATAGTAACTGGTGTTGACATAGCTGTAGCTTCAAGCAATGGAGGAAGCCTACTTACGGTGGAGCTGAAGCCACGGTTTGTGGGATGGCTAAGAAAGAGCTGGAATTTCGTCCAGCAGCATGTTTGGCCGTGCAATTAGAGCCATAGAGATCTGCAAAATAGCAGAAGGTCCTTCAGTCCATAACGTCTCTGATAATTAAAATCTTCAGCAAAGCATTTGAATCCTAGTTTCCACCAGTTGGCAGGTAGTGTTTCTTGCATTGGGATTGTTAGGGCATATCTAATTACTTCCTCAGTTTAGTTACAGTTTCTGCCTTGAACAATCTTACAGGCAGGGACTTTCAGATGTCCATCACTCCCGGGCTGGAACAGTGTTGCCTCACATATTCTTACACATTTTGAACGTTACCATAAGACACTGGTGCTGTCGTCACTGATCCTTCAATCATGTGGAACAATTTATTCTGACTATGCCCCCTCATAGCTATTCGTTTTATATCTCAGTCATATCCCCTCAGAATCTCCTCTGCTCTCTAGTAAACACCATCAGTCTGTTCAAACTGTCTTCATGGTTAAATTCCTCCAGCCACTGCAAAACCTTAGAAAATTTTCTTTTCATAATTTCGAGTCTAATTATGTCGTTACTCTAATTCAAATTGCAGACTTGCACACAATACTGCAACAATGGCCTTACCAACGTGAAATAAAGTTTTTTTTTGATTAGATTACCTACAGTGTGGAAACAGGCACTTCGGCCCAACAAGTCCATATTGACACTCTGAAGAGTAACCCACTTACTGTTATTGTTACAATTGGTAGTATTATATATTGACGGTTCATGACTGTTCAACTCTTGTATTAAGCGACCTATTTGTAATATATAGTGAATTCAGGCGAGTGCAGGCTGATTCCGGGGCTGTTGGGATTGATGCCTAAGGAAGCATTGACTGTATTAGGATCGTTTTTACTGGGTTTTAGTCTAATGATGGGGAACTCACACAGACTTACAAAATTCTAAAATTACGAGATAGGATAAATGCAGGCAGGATGTTCCCAATGGTGGGAGTGTCCAGAACCAGGAGTCACAGTCTGGGGATTCGAGGTCGATCATTTAGTACGGAGATGAGGAGAGTTGTCTTCACCCAAAGAGTGGTGAGAGTTTGGAATTCATTACCACAGGAAGCAGGGAATGCCGAAACATTGAATGTCTTCAAGAGGTGGCTAGATAATGTTTTGGAGCGAATGGAATCAAAGGTTATGGGGAGAAAGCAGGAATAGGCTATTGAGTTGGATGACCAGCCATGATGGTGATGAACAGTATTGTAGGTTTCTTAATGGCCTTCTCCTGCTGTTATTTTCCATGTGTTTGCGTTTTGATGTTTTCCACTTCCTTCTGCAAAATGTGGTCCAGCTGACCGGATAATAGGGAAATGCTGCATTCTTTTTAAGGGGTTTGTGGATTTGTCGGGCATTGATATGGAAATTAGGGAGCACGAGACCACGTTGAATGTTCAACTATGATTTTGTTGTATGGATGGAGCACACTGAAAGTGCGAAATGACCAGTGCAGCCCTTATATTAATGTGAACATTGAAATATTCCCAATAGCTGTTGGATCCCATTTCAAAGGAATTACACTGGTGCTATTATTTGTGGAAGTAAACTCCAAAAAAACCTGATTTCCCCGTATTTGTACAGCAGCATACCTCTGCCCTTGGAAGAAGGACTGTGAAGACTTATCACAATGTGGCGCCTTGTCCCCCAACCCTGAGCTGCGGAAGACCTCATTGCTGTTGGCTCACCATTTCAGTAATTGTAAGGGACACAACAAGGCTTTGAGTCCCACTCTCTTGGAGGTTCCGTGGATGCAGATAATTGCAGATTAGAAAACATTAAATGTTCCTAAGGTAACTCTCTCTACCTTCTCACAATGAGCCAGTTGAGCAGTATTATTTATTCACATGTGACTAATGCCCAGTGCTCATCATCCAGCCCTTAATATAATCCTGTACAAGATAGGGGTAAGTTGACCGCGGCAGTCCTGTGAGACCTCAGGATCCCTCCATGCCACTAGTGCTGCTAACGAGGAGGATTTCCAGATGTTAGTTACAACAACACTGAAGGAAGGATTGGTATTCCTCCCAGTCGGGAAGATGAGTGTGCTTGGCAACTGAAACAGAATTTGTGAGTAGTGTTTCCACATTTGCGTTTGTTGTCTCTCGTGCCCCCTGGGGATAAAGGGGATGGGTTTTCAATGTGCTTTTCGGCAGAGCTGTAGTAGATTCACATGATGATAAACACTGACGTGCATATACCTCGGTGGTGGAGGAGAGAGTGCTCAATGGAAGGTTCAGCATTTCAAAATAGCGTGGAGCAGGGAGGGAGTTTGAGGGAGAGGGTCGCTGCTTTGTTTTGCCATTCGTTCAAGTGGAACAAGTAGCTATCCTTATACGATCAAATGGGAATTATCACATCACCCTTCTGACTTGTGTCTTCCCCATAGTGCACAGGATTTGGGAAGGGGGCAACAGGAGGGCCCTACTACTTACAGACTTCCAAGCCTCTTCGCGCTCGTGCAAACACAGCTGAGATATGTCCTGGTCGAAGTCAGTGTGTGTTCAAGAGTACATCTCTGGATAATGACAATTGGGGTATTCAGTTATAGTTGCAAATTGAGTGTCAAGTGGCGAGGGTTAAATTCCCTCTTCTTCGAGATGACAGCCCCCAAAATGTTGGTACTGAGGAAAATTCCTTTATGAGAACACTATTGGAATCAAAGGATGATTGTTCGATCCTTTGTTGTTTGAGAAGTTCTTTGCCTGGAATGTGTATCACACAAATGTCCCTTGCCCTTTAACAGACAAGTGCTCGATTGTTTACAAATTCTGGTTGCATTTCAATTTGGACGATATCACATATGGGGAATGGAGAATGGAGCTGAACATTGTTCAATCATTGGCGAACGTCCTGACATTTGAGCTTTCGATGGAAGCAAAGCCATTGATGTCGCAGCTGAAGGTGGTTTGGCCTTGCACACTCCCTGAGGTAAACCTACAGAGATGTTCTTGAACTGAAAATATTGCCCTCCACCAATCACAAACCTCTTCCTTTGAACAGATAGTTATCCAAACAAAAGAGACTTTGCCCAGTACACCCATAGACATCAGCACTGTAATGGCTCCTTGATATTACACTCGTACTGTAGCTGCCTTAAAGTCAAGAGAAGTCATTATCATCTCACCTTTGGTGTTCAGTTCTGATGTCCATGTTTGAAACAACACTGTTTGAGGTGAGGTGCTGAATGGCCCTTATCTCCAACCAAAACAGTGGTAGTGATTCTACACGATGGTAACTCTTCAACCCATTGTGTTAACGATGCCACCTTATCGAGTCTCATTTCCCAGTTGTTCGCTCGTCGACCTCTATGCCAGGGTATTACACGAACTTCTCCTGAAACTCTTACTCCTCTTAAATCATCAAACCTCAGTAGTGTTTCGACTCATGGAGCCTGAAGCAGATTTATCTCCCCAGTATCAATCACTTAATTTTTTCCATTTCCGAGCAAATACTTTCACACAAATAAGTATACATCGTTCCTCAATTGTACGTGTCTATACCACAATTCCAGAAACTACACTGCATACCCTGACGACTGACAATATGCAAAAGCTTTCCTTCACATTAGCCGTTAATTCATTTGGATACCACTTTACATCTGCCTCCCTTTATTTTCCTTCGTGCTTTGACAGTTCGAGTAAGCACTCCCTACCTCCTCTGTACAGCCCTTTGTCCAATTTCCCTGTCTCCATATTTGTCTCTTGGAGAGGACTGTCCACAACCTCTTTCATCTGTCCTCATCTCTGTTGTTTCTCATCCCTGTCCTTATTCCTGCAAATCTCTATTGTGCACCATCTCTCTCTCGCTCTCCCTCTCGTGATTACTTAATGTCGCTCTCTTGCTCTCACACGTCTGCGTTTTGAACATCATCGGCTACCTCTCCATCCACTCCCACAAATAGTCAATGTATATTTGCAATTCGAAATTCTCCACCTCACAATTTGCAATTCTTTCAAAATTGCATTTGTCTCCTGCACAGCAAGATCTACGTGAATTATATGTACCATGAAGAAAAGAAGCAAGGATCCCAGAAATAACCTATTTAAAATACTAAATGGCCTGAACAGAGTAGAGGTTGGGAAGATGTTTCCGTTGGCAGAAGAGACTAGAACGCAAGGGCGCAACCTTAGAGTAGAGGGAACACCTTTTAGAACTGAGATAAGGAAAATCTTTTTAAGCCAGATAGAATGTTGAATCTATCGAATTCATTGCCACAGAGGGCTATGGAGGCTAGGTCATTAAGTATATTTAACACTCAAGTAGATTAGCTCTTGACTACCAAGAGGAATGAGATTACAGGGAGAAAGTGAGGGAATGTGATTGAGAATGGTCTCTGCCAAGATTGAATAGCAGAGCAAACTTGATGGGCAAAATGGCCGAAATTCTGCTCCTTAGTCTTGTGGTCTTTTGATCTTATTGTCCAAAGGCCTGGTGAGCTTCACTGCAAGCCTTCCTCCATTACCAAGACGAAAACTGAACATTACTGCCTGTTTCCTACATCTCAGTCAATCATTAATATTTACGTTTGGTCTCTGGTTCCTCTCTCCAACTTCTGGATGCACACCATTTATCGAATCGCCTGTAAATATACAGCAACTGACTTCAACACTGCCCCTGATCACAGGCTCCCTCTGCACCATCTCCAACAAATCCTCCCAAGGCAACTACAACGGCATCAGACAATGAACAAAGCTCTCTTTACTCTATCCCCAGACAAAAAAAAGGATAGAGGCAGTACGGGATTTGATGCAGAGTAAATGTCTTTCTATGCAATCTACCAGCAATCTCTCCCAGAACAGGCACAGTATATGATTACAGATTATATCTTCCCCGACAATGTCCCAGTCAATCACTTCCGTGTCAGAGACGGCAGGGGATAATATACACTGTTGTTTTCGAGCACTCCCAGTCTGTGCCCCAACTTGGTTCAGAACTGTGTAAGTCCGAGTTTACATTGTTCTTACTAAAATACCTTCAGGGCAGGAGCAGCACGGGCTTAGATACAGAACAGTGAGATTCGGTGATTGTACAAAAATTATTATTTGGATTCCGTGCTTTTCATTCTTGTCTCTTGCAAAACACCAATCCATTATTATTCCCAAGTTCAACCTGGTCATTCACCTTTTTTGGTGAAGTTGCATGTAACCACCCAGAGCAGCATAATATTTGAACATTCAAATATTGCAATTCTGTGCATTATGTACCCTTCAGGAACGCCGAGCAATTCGATGTAATTAAGTCAGATCCCAAAGCATTCCTCAATAGATCGCACCTTGAATATTTCCAGCGATTCCATGTGGCAGTGAATTACAAAAACAAATATAAACCAGACCGCTGATGTTATTTAGAGGCTGAATATACGTTTATTACATAGAAGGAAGAAAGAAACTGGAGAAGGCAGTTTGAAACATGTGAACATAAACAATGAAATAAAGCTTCAAACTCTTTGTCACCACTATATGTGACTGAAACTCAAGCCCAGAGCAATAACCTTCCTGTCCCATTCCCTGATTGACACTTTCCAGCTTTTTTCCTTTGGACTGTTCAGACGGAAATTATCGTGACTCACTACTGATTCGTCCTGCATGACCGTCCATGATACCAGCGGACCACACATTTAAATAAAAGGAAAATAGATAGCGCGATACATTGGTGGGTACATAGATAGAGAGAAAGGTAGCTGGATGGACAGAGATATCAGGAGACAGACATGTGTATTGATAAAAGAATCAGGAGGTAGATTGATTGATAAATGAATCGGTAGTTAGGCAGAGTGATGGATAGATAGATAGATAGACAGATAGACAGATAGATAGATAGGTAGATAGATAGGTAGATAGGTAGATAGGTAGATAGATAGATCGATAGATAGATAGATAGACAGACAGACAGACAGATAGATAGATAGATAGATAGATGGATAGATAGATAGATAGATGGATAGATAGATAGATAGATAGATAGATAGATAGATAGATAGATAGATAGATAGATAGATAGATAGATAGATAGATAGATAGATGGATAGATAGATAGATGGATAGATAGATAGATGGATAGATAGATAGATGGATAGATAGATAGATAGATAGATAGATAGATAGATAGATAGATAGATAGATAGATAGATAGATAGATAGATAGATAGATAGATAGATAGATAGGTAGATAGATAGGTGGATAGACAAACAAACAGACAGACAGATAAGTCGTTAGATAGACAGGTAGATAGATAGGCAGACAGACAGATAGATAGATATATAGATAGATAGATAGATAGATAGATAGATAGATAGATAGATAGATAGATAGATAGATAGATAGATAGACAGATAGATAGATAGATAGACAGACAGACAGACAGACTGGCAGACAGATAAAACGTCAGACAGATTACACTGTGGTTTGAAATGAGAGCAGGTTCTGTAGCAATCAAACAATTCGGCTTTGAATTCCCTCAAAGGTTGTTCACAATTTATCAGTGCGATAAATGACGTCGAAGCAACACCTCGCAAGGCGATCTTCACCTTATAGGATACAGCAACATCAGACCGCTGTGTTGGTGTCACATTCAGAACTATTTACTCGCTCCAACCTAAATGATCAGGGGTTAAAGTGAATTCCTTTCTTGTACATTGCCAGAATTTTCAGGGTTTGACTGAGATTATCTCCCTTCTATAATCCCTCCATCGACCACGCAATATGAAGCAATGCCTCATCTTTTAGTACACACAACCCTGATGACTTCTGACTCAGCCCCTCATGATTGCAAACGACTGGTCGATGTTTTGCTGATGTATCTCTTTCTAGCTCAACTGCATGCACGCCAGTGTTCTTACTGGTCCAGATTGTCAGTGAACGAGCACACTGGGTGTGAGTAGATGCTCATCATAGGACACATGGGGATTGCTTGTTGGCCATCATTGAGTCCACTAGTGAGTTTCAATCTGGAATCTATCAGTGTTAGCAAAGTTTATTTACTTCCAATAGGAGAATGAAGGGTTATGTCAGTACATTTTTTAATTGTCCTCTGAACTTAGCTTGTGTTAAGGCGTAGCTATCAGTATTTGTGCAAAAAACCAGAACTCGGAGGATGAAGCCTAAATCTATTAAATATGCAGGTACAAAGGTATAGAAACACAGCTGATGAGATCGCTAAATTATAGATATCACTGTAAACACTGCCCACAGCAGGATGAAATTGTCAGAAATAGCAAAGAGTAAAATAATGGATTTCCTTCGATTCTCCATCTCAGTGTCTCTGGGACTCTCCCTATTTTTGGGATCCCGGAGACTCCTGCGGGCTCTGCTGCTCAGTAAAATGTGTCTGACAGTGAAACTCTTGAGCAACAGATTCAGTGCAAATGGAAGACAGGGTGTGATAATATAGTTAACAACTCCAATTGCAGCCCATAACATCAAATTAGTATCATGCAGATTCAGACCACAAAACACAGGATCATTCAGGAAACGATACCTATTGTTGTACATAAAATACCAGATTATGTGCTTTAAAGAGCTCAAGACAGTCTCTGTTCCCAGAACCACAGCTGCTGTTTTCTCACTACAATAGTTAGGTTTCAGTTTTTGGTCGCAAATGGCCACCCACCGATCAAGGTGAATGTGACAGTGAACCAGACAGAGCAGTCTGTGACTGCATACAGCATGACCGCGTGAATGTTACACATATCCATGTATCCCAGGAATAGAACGTTTTCTGGAAAAAGAATGGAAATATATCTCAATATCAGGTCGAGGAGCACCACCAGCAGATCTGCCATTGCCATGATCACGAGTGACGCATCCACACAACCGACACTTTCCCCGGAAAAGGATCACAATCATAATTAAGTTGTCTGAGAAATAAGACACGTTCGTTATAACATGATATATATGGCAGAGAACGAAACATTCAGCATTCACACAGTCCACGACTGGCACATCGTTGCAGCAGTGTGTACCATGTACAATCATTATGCTATCTCCTCCAACAGCATCTTTCCAAAGCACGGCTGCAGGGTTGGAGATAAATTTAATTTTGAACTCTGTACGTTCCCCCCTGAGTTATGCACACGCCATTGAGATTGCAATTAAAGTGATCATTCATTCAGTGCCGAAGAATCCAAATCCAGGAATCCCATTCCAAATCGAACTGTCAGTCCACTTCAACAGAATGTATGCCACAATCAAGGAAGGAAACTCATCATCAGTGTTCCTTTTGGACAATTGTACACCTTGGATCTGCACAGAAGGGCAGATTGCATCTGAATTGGATAGTCAACAATATCCTGGGCAGATGCTTGCTGAAGCTGTTCAGAAGGGTTTCACCGAGATTGCCACGGGCTTGGGAACAGGAGCACCAGACCAGAGTGCAGAGAAATTAGTGAACAACTAGATAGAGAGTGCAGAGAGTCTGTAAAGAGGAATATACGGTCCACTGGGCAAATGTGCAGTTAGTGTGTTGGGTTGAACTGAGTCTATCTGAATACAAAAGTAATCAGGAATAAGGCTGACAAACGTAAAGCATGAGTCAGTATTTGGAACTACATTGCGACCATTACAGAGATTTTATGTTACAGGGGCAAAGGCAGGAATGGTTGTTAGATTTTCCAGGGTTTAGATGCTTCAAAAAGAATAGGGATGAAAGTAAATAGATGAGATGTGCCATTATTTATCAGGAGTAATGTCAGAGCTGCAGAAATGAAAGTTGTCGAGTAAGGTTTGCATGGTGGATCAATATGGGTGGATCAGAAACAGGTCAGGAGCAGTCGCTTTATTGGGAGTTTTTCACATTCCTCTGATAACAACAGAGACAAAGAGGAACAGATCGGAAAACAGATACTGGAAACGTGCAGAAGTAATCGGGTATTTGCCACGGGTGACTTAAACTTCGCTAAATTTTATTGGAACCTCCTTAATTCAAATCGTTTGTATGGAGCAGCGTTTGTTATATATGTCCAGGAAAGACACCTGACCCAACTAGAGGGGAGAATACATTTGGTTTGGTGTTTGGCAATAAACCATGCCAGGTGTTGATGAGAGAGCATTTTGGTGACATTTTCTGACATTCACGAGACTCAGGGAAAGGCATGGGAATAGAAGTACGGGGAAGTATTTAAATGGGGGAGGGGGAATTACAATTTTATTAGCAGGAATTGGGGAGCACACATTGGGAATAGATGTTCTCAGGCAAATATACAATAAAATGTGTTTCGGGAGCATGTGCTGATAGTGCTAGAGAGGTTTGTGCAACTGAGACAGAAAATGAAATGTACGTTTAAAGTTGACAAATGGTGTGGACAATCACGTCAAGAAGAATAAGGAAGCTTACATAAGGTTGACGAGGGAAGAATGAGGCAGGGGTCTAGTAGGGTTACAAGGGAGCCTGGCGTGAACTGAAGAATGGACTTAGGAAAGCAAGAAGGGAGCATGAAAAAAATATTAGCGAGTAGGATTATGGAAAACCGTAAGGCTTCTCCTTATCTGACGAACAAGAGGATGGCCAGGATGAGGGTAGGCTCGATTGTGGAAGGAACTTGTGTCGAGATTCGGCGAAGATAGGGAAGGTCCTTAATGAATACTTTGCCTCAGATTTCACTCCTGAGAACAACTTTTATTTTCTGAAAACAATTTGAAACTGACTGATATGTTCAAGCAGGTTGATGTTAAGAAGTAGGATGTGCCGAAAATTTGGAACACCTGAGAATAGATAGGACCAGATGGGATATACTCAACTTTTCTACAGGAAGAGAGGGAAGGGATTGCCACGCCTTTGACGATGATCTTTGCATCCTCCTTGTCTATCGGTGTAATGCCAATTAATTTGAGGATTATCAAGAGAGGGAATAACGATAGCCCTAGAAATTACAAAACAGTCAGCTTTACGTCCAAAGTAAGCAAACTATTCGAGATTATTTTGAGAGACAGGAATTATTATTACTTGGAAAACCATAGCTTGATTAGAGAAAGTCTGCATGTCTTTGTGAGGGGCAGGTCATGCCTCAAGACCTAATTAAATTCTTTGGAGATGTGACAAAACACATAAATGAATGTAAAACCGTGGAAGTGATGTACATGGGTTTTAACAAGGCGGTTGATTAGTGTCCACGTGGTCGGCTCATTCAGAAGGTAAGCAGATATCGAATGCAGGGAAACCTGTCTGTCTGGATAGAGAACTGGCTGGTCCACAGAAGCTGGAGAGTGGTAGTAGATGAAAACTATTCAGCTTTGGAGTTTGCTGACCAGTGGGTGTGCCACAGAATTGGTTTTGGGACTTCTGCTCTTGGTAATTTTTATTAATTACTTTAATGAGTAAGTGGAAGGTCGGGTTAGTATGTTTGCTGACGAGACGAAGGATAGTGGATTGTTGGATAGTGTGGAGGGCTTTTGTAGATTGCAACGGGATATTCACAGGATTCAGAGCAGGTCCGATGTGTGTCAGATGGAGTTCAACTTGGAAAAATGTGAGATTATTTATTTCGGAAAGTCTACTTTGTATACAGCGTTAAAGACAGAATTCTTGGCAGTGTGGAGCTCGGGACCACGTCCACAGATCCCTCAAGTTTGCTAAGCAAGTTGACAGAGTTGTTAAGAAGGCGTATAGTGTATTGGTTTTCATCAGCGGGGGATTGAGTAGAACAGCTGCAAGGTTATGCTGCAGCTCCACAAATCTCTGGTTAGAACACACTTAAAGGAAGCCTGTGGAAGCTTTACCGAGGATGCAGAGTTGACTTACTCGGGTGCTGCCTGGAACAGAGGGCATGTGTTGTAAAGAACGGTTGAGGAAATAGGCATTTTCTTTTTGTAGCAACGAGGGATGAGAGGTGCATGGATAGAGGTGTACGTCATAAAGTGAGACATATTTAGAGTGGATAATAGGAGATTCTTTTCCCAGGATGGAAATGGCCATCGGGAGGGTGCATAACTTCATGGTGATTTGTGGAATGTTTAGAGAAGATTTCAAGGTAGGTGCTTTACACAGAGAGTGGTAGGTGCACAGAATGTATTGCCAGCAGTGGTAATGGAGTCAGACCCATTAGGGACATTTAAGAGTCTCTTGGACAGGAAGATGGGTAATTTTAAAATTTCGATATGTAGGTTATTTTGACCTCAGTGTACAATGGAATGTTGGCACAAGTTCGAAGGACGAAGGGTCTGTACTGTGCTGTTCTGTTCTCTGTTCTATGTTTCATGCTCTGCATTCTATATAACGGCTGCTCCGGGAAGCGAGAAAGGAGGTTGCTTAGCCGCTGACGAGGATATTTGCCTCCTCACTCTCCACGGGAGTCGTACCGGAGGACTGGAAGGAGGCGAATGTTGTTCCTCTTTTCAAAGAGGACAATAGGGAGATATTTGGCAATTACAAACCAGTTATCTTACGTCTGTGGTCAGCAAAGTTTTGGAAAGAATTCTGATGGATAGGATTTATGACTATATGGCAAAGCATAGTGTGATTAAAGGCAGTCAGCATGGCTTTGTCTGTGGCAGGTCATGCTTCACCTCGCTTATTGAGTTCTTTGAGGGGATGGAAAGATAGGTCGAGATCGTCGAGCAGTGGATGTAGCGTATATGGACTTCAGCAAAGCATTTGATGGAGTACCCCATGGAATGCTTATTCATAAAGTCAGGAAGTATGGGATAGAGGGAGATTTGGCCATCTGGATTCAGAATTGGCTGGCCGACAGTGGTTATAGATGGAATGGATTCTGCCTGGAAGACAGTGTTGAGTGATGTCCCGCAGGGCTCTCTTCATGGCCTCTGCTCTTTGTAGTTTTTATAAATAACTTGGATGAAAAGGTTGAGGGGTGGGTTAGTAAATTTGCAGATGACAGAAAGATTGGAGGATTCGTCGATAGTATCGAAGGTGACTGCAGGCTGCGGTGCGACATAGAGAAAATGCAGAGCTGAGCTGAGAAATGGCAGATGGAGGTCAACCTGGATAAATGGGAAGTGATGCATTTTGAATGGTCAAACCCGAATGTTGAATAAAGGATTAAAGACAGGATTCTTGGCATTATGGAGGAACAGAGGGATCTGAGTATGCAAGTTCATAGATCCCTCAAAGTTGCCACCCATTTTTTGGCAAGAAAGCATATGGTGTTTTGGCTTTCATTAACAGGGGAATCTGGTTTAAGAGCCACGAAGTTTTGCTGCAGCTCTACAAACCCCTGGTGAGATCATACTTGGAATATTGTGTCCAGTTCTGGTAGCCCTACTATAGGAAAGTACAGAAACTTTGGAGAGGGTTTACAGAATGTTTACAAGGACGCTTCCTGGACAGGTGGCCCTGCCTTATGCAGAAAGGTTCAATAAGCTTGAACATTTTTCTCTGGAAAGAAGGAGGAAAAGAGGATACCTGATCGAGGTATACAAGATAATGAGAGGAATACATAGAGTAATAGTCAGCGACGTTTCCCCAGGACAGGATTGACTGTAATGAGAAGTCATAATTTGAAGATATTAAAGGAAGGTACAAAGGAGACGTCAGAGGTCGGTTCTGTACGCAGAAAGGTGTGAATGCATGGAATAGGGCGATGGTGGAGGCAGAGTCATTGGGGACATTTAAGTGACTGCTGGAAATGCACATGGAGAGCAGTGAGTTTTGGGTAGCGTAGGTTAAGTTACTATATTTTACATTAGGATTGAATTTCGGCGCAACAACGTGAGCCAAAGGGGCTGTTCTGTGCTGTACTTTTCTATGTCCGATATTGAGAGATGGCAAACACTGTATAACGACTGTAGACGGATGCCCATGTATATGTGTCTCACAGAACGTATGAGTAAATGTATATGTTCGAGTGACTGTGCGTGAACGTTGTATGCATGTGTGAGTTTGTGCGTATAATTGTGTGAATATATGCATGAGGATTTGTGCAAAGTTTTTCATTCCATTATATAAGAAATGTGGGCAGGGTCTTTTAATGTTTGTGTGAATACATGTGTGCAAGAGTGTGTGAAGACGATGTTGTGTGCTTGAGAGAATGCGAAAAAGCGACAGAGTGTGCACGCAAGATTGTTCGGGTAACTGTGTAAGTGTCTTTGGGTTTAAATATTCGTGACTTTGTCTGTATGTATATGACTTCTCATTATTCTCATGCCTGAAATATAACTTCAATAGGTAATGATCATAATGTATTCAGCATCTATGGTCTGTAATGAAAAATAGAAAACAAACATTTACAGAAGACTTCATGTGGTCCTTCCTCACTTGGTATGAAGAATCTAAATCTAAACCAACAACGATTAACAGCTGTGAATCAAGCCAAATTGCCTCCAGCAGTTACAGTGTAGACTGGTCTAACATCGTCTCACAATTCACCATGTACACGAAAGGAGTGAGGAGGAAGGAAAAGCACATACATAGAATAGGACAGAATAATTCGAAAGAAAGAAGATATGGTAGAATTCTGGACAATAAGAAAGAGTGCAACACAGTTGAGAGAACTGATAACCGACGTTAACACTTACGGGGAACACTAACAGCAGCAACTAGCGGGAAGCAGATCCTCTCGATCTCCTGAAATATATGCCGTATGTTGATCGCCTCCCGATAGATTGAAACTGCCCCAGCCAAACTCAGGATGTCACTGCTGTCAGTGGGTGAAGAGTAATTCTGTGGCATCAAGTCAGCACATGTTGATGCCAGTTCAGCGAAATCCTTATAGAGAGCTAAGAGGACAATCCCTGAGAGACAATGTTCTATTTCTTTGAGCTGGTGTTAAGCCATCGTGAACACTTGATCTCTGTTCATGGAGTTGTGTATTGCTTTTAATCGCTGGGCAAATAATTTCAATTAACGCCCTTTCAGGTCAAATGTTTTCATGGAAAGTCGAAACCAGTAACGAAAGTAACGTTTGAGTGTTAAAACGTTCTTGAGTCGCTGTTTCAACCAACTTGAGACTGGGAGGGCAGGTCTGTCTGTGGTGTGTGTGTGTGTGTGTGTGTGTGTGTGTGTGTGTGTGTGTGTGTGTGTGTGTGTGTGTGTGTGTGTGTGTGTGTGTGTGTGTGTGTGTGTGTGTGTGTGTGTGTGTGTGTGTGTGTGTGTGTGTGTGTGAAATTCCGTGTTTTGCACTGTGTACTAAAATGGGTGAATCAAATCATTTTTAAACACCAAGGATTGTTCAAGGATTCCTACACATCGTATAAATAAGCTACATGCCATTAATTGTTAATGTTATTTCCACAACTGCTGGCTCAAGCAATGGGTTAGATCGATGTACAGATGAGTTGAAGCCAAAGGCTGTGGCAGCCTTAGACAAATAACTGAAGCTTTGTCCGTCAGCATGCTGAGTTATGCAATGAGAGTTATTCGGATCGACAGCACAGAAAAAAAGGTCATTCATCACATAAGTTCTGCAATGACAAAGATAGCCAACGAACTGGTTCAGTTCCATTTTCCATCAACCTTCCCTGTGCCTACTATACCTTAACATTTTAGGTTCACTTCTCAAACTTTCTTAAATACACTGAGCGTTTTGGCGTCCAACAATCTTACAGGTAGTGACTTCCAGACTCTCAGCAGTCTCTGGATGTAACGTTTTTACCTCACATCTCCTTTTAACCTTCTAGCTCTTACCTTCAATTCATGCCCCCGTCGTCTCTGATACCTCCACATTGGGGAAATAATCTATTTTGTCTGTATATTTTCACATCTCAATCGCCTCATCTCCCAATCTCCTCCACTAAGATATAGAATGCCATGATTTCCAGTCTCTCTTCATGACTAAATCTCTCCATTTGAGACAGCCTCTTTGTAAATCTGCCCAGCGACATCCTGGTAGATCTCCTTCTGTTCCTCTTTCGTGCAATCATGTCCAGTCTTTAATTCTGATTCCAGATATGCACGTAGTATGCCAGTAGTGCCCTCAGCAACCTATAATACAATTTCACCTTCATGCTCTTGCTGATGAATTCTGAAACCCAACTAATATTTAGCAACCTTCCATTTTATACTATCTACATGCTTACTAATATCGTAATGCTATGGCTGATATCCGGCTGTACAAAAATCTGGTGCTTCTGCATTTGGAGTACTGCATACAGTTCTTTTGCCATATTATAGGAAATATGTGGGTGCATTGGAACGGATGCAGAGGGGATTCACCAGAATGTTGCCTGTTATGGCAAGAAGGTCTTATGTGCAAAGGCTTTGGGTCCTGAGGCTGTTTTCGTGAGAGATAAGGATTAGAGGCGATTAACAGAGACACACAAGACGATATGATGATTAGATAGGGCAGACAGTGAAAGCCCTATTCCTCGGTTTTTGATGGCTGTCACGAGGCTTGAAACTGAGGGATGATAGATACAGGATTGATTTCAGAAGTTAGTTGTTTACTCGGAGAGTAGTAATGCCGTGGAATGCCCTGCCTTTAACATTAGTGGACTCACTAACTTTAAAGACATTTAAATCGTCATTGGATAAACGTATGGCTGATAATGTCATAGTGCAGATTAGATGGGTGTGAGATTGGATTCTCAGGTCGACGCAACACCCGGGCCAAAGGGCCTGTTCTGTGCTGCAAGATTCTGTGTTCTATTTTCTATGTTCTAATAGTGAAAACTGAGTAGTCACACACTGAAAATTACAGAGGAAAATGTGGAGTTTTTCCTTCATGTCATTCCAAACAGAACGTCTGTGAAAAGAATGTTTCAGTTATCAAAAACAGAAGTACTTTGCATGTGAACCTTATAAACCGTCTAAGGTCTGCGGCCATGATAGTGCAAAATCTAGCAGAGTGCGAGTAAATTCGTGAGGCAGATATGCAAATAGGACAAGAGGCGCAAACCACGTTTAAATCTCAATGAGCTTGCAAAGTAATTTTGACAGATGAGCATTTGACATAAAAACGGTGGCTGAAACTGTTAGAGAGACTGTGTCTGGCCGGCAATATCTGTGAAGAGACAGAGGTCATCTTGCAGAACACTGAGCGTTGTCAAATGCTTAAACACTTTAGAAGAGTGGCTTTTACGATGTTGAACAGTCGCGGGAATGCAGCTAAAATGATTGTGGAGAGCGTGTGGGGAGGAGGAACTGATCAGTGGAGAGGGGACTGAACACGACAGAGACAAAGGGAGACAGAGAGTGAGAGAGATCAATGAAAGGACAGACAGAAAGAAACCAATGTTCATGGTCAGCCTGGGAAGAATACAATCGAGACGTTTGTTCATGGGAAGCATTATGTCAGTGAAAATGAGTTGCGTCATGAGGTGGCAAAGCAAAGTGAAGGGAATGTCCCTCGTCTGAAATTAGTTAAGTAGATACTGAGGGCAGGAGGTTGTAATACGTCCACATGAAAGACGATTTGCAGATGTACCAGCAACCGGGGCTGCACACAAAATGATGTATGATTTGTGATGAGCTGCAAATGGTACCTACCGGGGCTCTGAGTGAGCTGAACACCTTGTGGGAGTGTATGGTAGTGGCAGTTGTCTTTGTCCATCAGGAAGTAGCAGATGTTATGTCATTCTCTCTCCACCCTGCCTAACTCCTTCCAGAAAGCTGATTTATGTTCCCACACCAGTAGCTTTTACTGTAGTATTTAATCAGTGAATCCGATATATTGCAGGTTATAAAGCAGTTGCATTGTGACTTCTACACTGAAGTGAGAGCAACCCTGAAAAGTGAGATTGAAGAAAAGGAAGCCCTCACAAGCAGAAGAATGAAAGTCCTGTGAACGGTAGGCAATGAACATGGATCTGATTTTCACTTCCACTCCGTGACAGAAGTCGAGTTTATATGCCTGTTTGTGTGTCATCAGGAAATGGAAGTCTATAACAATAAAGACTTTGACACTAAAACAAACAAAACAGTCAAAAACAAGCACTCATCAGTGCTCATCGTCTATTCCAGCAGATGTCTCATAGCCTTTGATGCTTTGGCATTGCAAGTGAACTTCATGTTTTACAAAAACATGGACAGAGCTCATGTTGTACAAACCCAGATGCTCCAGGGTATTAAATTCTTCTCGATAAATAATAGGAATATGTCGCAATATCTGGTCAGGGATCACAGCAAATACCATCTGCCGTTGCCATGGCCATGAGGAAGACCTCATTTTCCACAGGCCAGAATCGAAATCGTCAGTGTGACCCTGGAAGGACAGAGCGTTTGCATGGAGAGTCAGAGTGCAGTTCTGAACTGACAGAGAGTTCAACGGGAGAGTCAGAGTGTGGGTTCTGTGTTGTCTGAGAGTTCACAGGGAGAGTCAGAGTGTGGGTCTTTACTGTCAGAGTGTTCACTAGGAGAGTCAGCGAACGTGTTATACTAACAAAGAGTTCACAAGACAGATCATGAATCTGGCATGACAGGAAGTTCACAGGGAGAGTCAGCGACTTAATGGAGAGGCCCCCAATTAAACAAATCTTAACGAAAATTTGAGGCCTGCCATCCCAGATATGAATACACAGTCCTGTTGTCCACCCTCAGTCTGCCTGCGATGTCATCTGAATTCACCATCTCATGAAGAGGACACAACAACAAGCCAATTGGACATTCCCACACTGAACCGACCTATCACCCACAGACACGAAGTCTAAGCACCCTCTCTCAGACACTCAAGAAAAAGATTGCTGCATACCGAACAACACCAAAAGCTGCCCTCTCCTCGCACCCCATCAACTGGATTTGATGCTGTCCATCCCATGACAAAATTCTAGAGCTGAGATGTCGTCCGATTTGGCGTGAACACTCATCTTGAAACCAACAAACAGCAGAACGCTACTTCCCAGATAAACTCAATTCAATCCCTGGTGCCAACATTGCTCCTCGACCCAACATGGACAAAATGGAAGCAGAGCCAATGGGAGTTGGAGAGTTCATTCAACGATTCGTTCCTGCTCCACTATGGAACGGGATCATGGTCGATTATTCATCTCAAACTCAAGATCTCTGGTTGCACCCCTATATCATTCGGTCACATTGGTCCAAAGAAATTTATCTTACTCCTGCTTGGAAATATTAAATGTTTTATCATTGTCCGTTCTCTGTGGCAGAAAATGTGATACCTTCACTCCCCACTGTCTGTGTGAAGACATTTTTACTCATTGTAGGCAGACACGGTTTCTTTGTACTGTGGCCAGCTGATTGCAGGTTATGCCTTCCATATACCACTACCTTTCATCACAATCCTCCGAAAGGTTATAGCAATCAATCCTTTCTGTACGTACCTTGTGTGAACCTGTTCAATTTTATTATGTTTTTATGTCATCCCTCCTCCTCTGTCATTTTTCTTAACTCTCAGTGAATAAAGTCCAAACGTATGCAATACATTTTCACACATCTAACCTGTCGTCCCAAGAATCAGTCTTTGCTGCAATCTCTTCATAGCCGAAGCCTACTTTCTAAGATATGTAGTTTCAAATTGGAATGCAAAAGAACGAGACGTAATCTCATAGAAATGTATTAAATCATAATGGCACTAATAATGCTAGATGCGGGAATTTTTTTCCCGATGTTGCAGAAGTCCAGAACATGAGAACACTGTCAAATAATAAGAGGTAAGCAATTCAGGATTGAGATGATTAAGTATTTCTAAATTAAGGGAGCTGTGGAATACCATACCACAGAAACCTATCGTGGCCAGTTCGTTAGATATATTCAAGAGTGGGAGACTGAAATTTCACAGTTAATGATGAACATGCAGAATGTTGGTGCAGACTTAAAGTGGGAAAAACCATCGATTTTTTCCATTTCATTTATTATGTTTCGGAGTCGTCTGCATATATTCTTAAGTTCACCTGTCGACAAAAACGAAAATCATTAAAAGTATGAAACGAAAAGTTTCAATTGAAACCAGTCGCAAATATTAATACCAGTCCCCATATCATTGGAGGGAGAGTTACATCCTAGATACACAACAAGTAGAATTTGGATTCAATGAAGACATGTCATGGCAACCAAAGATATAGGTATGAAAGTCGAGTCAATAAAAACATGAGCAGCTGGGAAATATCTCAGAAGGAATATATATGAATACAGTGATCATTACGAAAATTCCCAAGAAGGAGAGAAAAGAGTGTGGGAAATATTATGGGACCCACGGAGCTTCAGTGGTTGACCATAGCCCTGTGGCTATGGTCCATGAATTTACATGATTAGCTTAATTGGCTGTGCATGCAATTAGCGCTGAAAATGTGTTGCTGGAAAAGCGCAGTAAGTCTGGCAGCATCCAAGGCGCAGGAGAATCGATGTTTCGGGCATGAGCCCTTCTTCATTAATTGTGTATGCAATAAATTCATAATGTTCTTGGTTTGTACATGCTTAAGGTAGGCAAGCAGGAGGCTGGAAGAACACAACAAGCCAGACAGCATGAAGTGGTGGGGAATTCGACTTTTTGTGTGCAACCCTTTGCAGGACTGGCAGAATGAAACAAATGTACAGGGAACACATTTCTCGTTTTTCAGAGGGTTTATTTCCATCGGTGCAATTTCAATAAAGTCTTTGATGCTGGAAGTAAACTCCTGGGTTTCAACTCATTGAGTCATAGACTTATGGAGGTATATAGCAGGGAAAAGACTCTCCGTTTCAACTTATTCATGTTGACCAGTTATCCCAACCCAATCCAGTCCGACCTGCCACCACCCGGGCCATGTATTTCCGAAAACTTACAATTCACATACCCATCCAGATGCCTTTTAAATGTTGCAATTATACGAAACTCCACCACTTCTAGCAGCTCATTCCATACGTGTACTACCTTGTGTGCGAAAAAAATGTTGCCCTTTCGGTCTCTTTTACATCTTTCCACTCTCACCCTAACCCCATGCCCTTTAGTTCTGGACTCCCCCAAGTAAGGGATGACTCTTTATATATTTATCCTATCAATGACCCCATACTTTTGTAAATCTCTATAAGGTCACCTCTCAGCCTCCGATGCTCCAGGCAAAACAGCTCCAGCCTACTCAAACTCTCCCTGTATCCCAAATGCTCCAAACCTGGAAACGTACTTGTAATTTTCGTTCTGAATTCTTTCATGGTTCATAAGGTCCTTCCGATAGGAAGGAGACAAGATTTACTCGCAATATTCCAAATGGCCTACCAAATGTCCAGGGCAGCCGCAATATGACTTCCCAATATCCTTTATTCAGTAGTCTGACCAATCAAGGAAAGCGTATCAAACACTATCTTCACTGTCTTATCTATTCAGGATTCCACGTTCAAGGAGGTATGAACCTGCACTGCAAGGTCTCTTTGTTCAGCAACACTCCCTAGGACTTTACCATTATTTGTATAAGTCCTGCTGAGACTTCCTTTCCCAAAATGCAGCATCTCGCATTTATCTGATTTAAACTCCATCAGCCACTTCTTAGCCCATCAGCCCATCTGATCAACATCCAGTTGCAATTAGAGGTAACGTTCTTCACTACATCTTCTTATGATCACATCCAAAGCGTTTATATAAATGATGAAAAGAAGTGGACCCAGCTGCGATCCTTGTGGCATTCCACTGGTCTCAGGCCTCCAGTCGGAAAAACAGCTCTCCAGCACTGCCCTCTGTCTTCTACCTTTAACCCAGCTCTGATTCCTGAAGTAGGGCTTTTGCCCTATGCGTCGATTCTCCTGCTCCTCGGATGCTGTCTGACCTGCTGTGTCTTTCCAGCACGACATGCTTCAACTCTGTATCCAAATGGCTACATCTCGCTGTATTCCATGAGATCTAACCTTGCTACCTAGTCTCCCATGGGGAATCTTGTCGAACGCCTTACTGAAGTGCATGCAGTCCACGTACACCACTCTGCCCTCATCAATCCTCTTCGCTACTTCTTCAAAAAACTCAATGAATATCGTGAGACATGATTTCCCACGCACAAAGCCATATTGACTATCCTTAAACGGTCCTTGCCTTTCCAAATACAGGTACATCTTGTCCCTCAGGACTCCCTCCAACAACTTTCCCATCACCGACATCAGGCTCACAGGTCTTTATTTCCCTAGTTTGCCCTTAGCACTTTTCTTAAACAGTGGCATAACGTCGATCATTCTACTGCAATGGAGATTAAGTTCCTCCTTCAATGATTTTCTGAAGTGTATCCCTACTACAGATGATTGACTCACTGACCTATAATTCTCTGGCCAATCTCCACACCAGTCCTGTAGTATTGAACCATGTTAGCTGTACCCCAGAACTCAGACACATACCCTGTAGGCAAATTTGACTAAAACATTCAGGACAATTTCCCTGTAATTTCATCCATCATCTCCCCTACCAGCCTGGTATATATCTCATTCAGCATTAGGCCGTGCCCACGTTACAATCCACCAAAACATCCAACATTTCCTTGCTTCATGCATCACACTGTTTCAGAACTTCACAGTCCAACTTCTTTAAATGGGTCCTTCATTCTCCGTTCTAGCGAGTGAGAACGGATTTGAAGTATTAATTTAAGTCTCCGTCAAATCATCTGTCTTCATGCATATTTCAAGCCCTTCTTCCTGAATACATCCACCTCTTCCCCTAAGAATTCTGATCTCAATCATACACTTGTACTTTTATTAATCTTGGGATTTAATCGTAGAATATCCTTTCTTGTCCTTTGTCAATGAGTGCACAACTACAGTCGTACAATGACTGCTTTATTGTCGGCATCTGAGGCACAGGTACCAAGCCAGAAATCTTACAGAGTGTTAGTAAAGCGTAAAAATACAACATACACTAGTTAGAAAGAGTGAAAAGTTCCTGAATGATGACAAATGACGTTAGGTCTTTGAGTTCCAGGCCGAGCAGGAGGCCATACTGCCTCCATCTGCCGTTCTCAGTACAGGACTCACACCTTCGCTGCTCTGAGAATCGCTCAGTCGCTCCAATGCCAGTGCAGGGCTTGGCCCATATTTGTTCCACCACAGTAGTCAGTCCCTGTGTGTTCCACCACAGGACTCAGCCCATGTTTGCTCCACTGCAGGACTCAGCACACGTTTGTTCCACTGCAGGACTCAGCCTGTGCTTGTTTGCTCCACCACAGGACTTGGCTCCTGTTTGTTCCAGCACAGGACTCAGCCCATGTTGTTTGCACTGCAAGGTTCAGCACACGTTTGTTCCAATGCAAGACTCGCCCTGTGTTTATTCCACTGCAGGCCTCGACCTGTTTATTCGACTGCTGGGGCTCAGCCCATGTTTGTTCCAATGCAGGACTAAGCCCATGTTTGTTCTGCGGCAAGTCTTGGTCTGTGTTTATCCCACTACTGGGCTCGGCCCATGTTTCTTCCAGTGCAGGCCTCGACCTCTGTTTATTCGACTGTTGGGCTCAGCTCATGTTTGTTCCACTGTCGGACTAACCCTGTGTTTGTTCCACTGCAGGCCTCAGCCCGTGTTTGTTCCACTGCAGGACTCAGACCATGTTCGTTCTGCGGCTGGGCTCAAACTTTGCTCATTCTGCTCCGCTGATGGAATTGGTCCTTGACCGTTCCGCTCCGCCACTGGAGTCAGCCCGTACTTGTTGCATTCCACTGTGGGACATGGCCCACTTTCTGCACACTGCTGTGAAACATGGCCCTACCCACTTTCCAGGGTCAGTTGTGTGAGAAGGACAGACAAGGTTGGAACAAGAGAGAAAAGTAAGGTAAAGAGAAAGGGCCTGTCGAGCAGAGGACCTCCAACTCTACTGTCATCTTCAGAGAGTACCTATTCTTACCACCAGCATTTACTCCTGGTGCTTTTCTGCTCTCCTAATTTATTCCGTGAGATCTCTCGCACGTTCTATACTTGTTTGGGCCTCTGTTATCTTGCTCCCTTTGTACCTTTGAGATTAGTTTCCAAATTTCGTTCCAATCCTGAATATTCCCAGACAAGCAGACAATTCTGGATTGATTTCTCCGACAATTTGACCGAAATAAAATGAAAAGTTCACTCCAGTATCTCATTAAATGCTTGTTGACAGCGAGTGTGTCAGTATTTGCAGTCGGGTTTCAGTTTGTTGGCGTTAACTGGCAGAACCAAAGATTGTGTCTGCATTTGTAATGCTCTCCAAGTATACTTATGGAGGAATTGACACAGTGCTACGACTCTTCGAACAATGGATTGTTGACTTACTGCATTCGTTGTCAAAAGGTGATTCATCTAACTGATTTTGGTGGATAGCCTGAGTATTATTAGGACCTTGTCATTCATTAATGCTCTCCATCAAGGCAACCAGTAGTTCCAGTTGTTTTTCAAGCACAGCCTCCAGAAAAAGCCCGCATGGTTGGTTATTTATTCTCTCCTGTTCTTTTTACATTGTTGATTATTGTAAGTAATAATTGTTTTGGTCCCCTGTTTGATTTTGGCTCTTATTACGAGTACTTTATCAAAATTGCAACAGTTACGTATCTGATATATCTCATTTTGCTTTCGAGCTTATTACTTTTACAAATACACTACTCTCACACAAAGGGAAACTTTATTTATTCTGAAAATGATATCGAATCTAACATATTTTGCTTTCTCTGCAACAATTGTCTTTCACAGGTAGTACAGAATGTAGTAGATTAAGTAATTGTAGGTTAAGTAATGGATGGGCATGAGTTAACTCGACATGTTTGTTCAATGGCCAGAAATAATATCAGTCTCTCAGTACCCTGATTGTGTCACTTGACATTTTCACTCATGTTGATAAGGGACTCCTTTCAAAACTTCAAGCTTTAATGTTATTGAGATGATCAGAATTCAGTGACTCCACAGAAAGAGGGAGCATATATAGGAGCAGGAACAGAGAGAGTAAAATTTGCAAGCAATATATTACAATGTTCGAAATATGGGATCGGAGAACAAAATATTTGGATGGCACAGGAAGGCAGGGGAGAGAAGCTAATTATACCTCTGGAGCCACAGCTGACATGCCCGATTGAACTTTTGGAATATACTCAAAAGGCGGATAAATCATTTTCAAACAATCAGCAATATGAACCGCAGACAGAGGAGTCATATTTTCCGGCAATGAGACGTGGTGAGCTGCAACTCATTTCCTGATCGAGTATATTTGAGCCACTTCGACAAATTCAAACTATACTCGAGTTTCTCCTGAAGAAAACGTGAGTTACAAGTATAAGCAAGGATTAAACTGGATCGACCTATGTCGATTGACGCAGATACAATTTGACACGGAGCTAACAATTTTTGTGACACGTTTATTTGCAGTGGTTTGTATCATAAATGGATCTCAATTGGAATTTTACAATAATGGACTCGGAGTTCTCAAGCGTGAATTACAGCGATTCTGAAAGTTCTCCGGTTCAACAAATGCCTAAAATTATTGAGAAATGTTATTATCCAATCCTGGCAATTATTGGTGTTCCCGGTGAGTTTGTACCAAGGAGTTTAATAAACAAAGCATGTTTGTTGATCTTTTTTGAAAGATCGAGCACTCAATTATGAAGCTGTAGAAATCAGTGCTGACCAAGAAAGTACAATGTTCGTGTAGTCTAACCTTCCATTCTGTTTGTTATCATTATCCATCTTCATTCATCCGATAATTCATGCCATAAATGTGAAACGATACACTTGTGCAAGGCAAACAAAGCAACGTGATAAATGATGAACGTTACGACCTATCAAACACTGATAAAAACAGGGAACAAGTGGACAGCATGTACTGAGGTGTATAAAGTGTTTAAGGAGGCATATGGGTATACTTGCCTCATTATTGGAAGCATTTACTTTTAGATCAGGCGGGTTACACTAGTAATGTCTAAAATGTAGGTTCAGCTAAAGTGAGAGCATTGCCTGTAGTTTGGGAGTCCACTTTATATGGTGGATGTGACAACATTGTCGAAGGTTCACAGGAGATATACCAGTGTATGAACGGATCGCACAACATTTAAGAAGGATTTCCATGTGCACGTGCAATGATAAAGCAGACAAGGCTAAGGATCAGTTGCTGGAAAAGTGGGATTAAACTCGTTTGTTGATTGTCTATGACTGGCGCCTTTTACACGAGCTGCAGCTCTCTCTGATCCCCTGACTCGATGCCATTGTCATGGAAGTTTAAATTAACAAATCTGGAACTAAGTCTGGAAATATTCGGGAGACTAAGGAGTGAAAAACAGTTATCATTAAAGTTCGATATTGTATCTTCGGAATTCTCTTCAACTAACTTGCCCATAAATAGTTGCTGCGTCATATTTGATATGCAGTTAGATATTGGGAGACATTCCATTTTTGTCGTGTCGAATGTCTCTAAAAGAAACGCTATTCGAAGCTAGGAATTCTGTGCACTCTCCGGTTAATGGTGATGTCTGAGGTGTCTGTAGGAAATCTTTTCATTGAGATTAAATATGAGTGGAGTTCCGATTCCCTGTCAGATTTCTGATTCATGCTTCCATCACCACTTACACAATATCTGGGTAACCTCTGCCACCATGATGTGCAGTTTCATTCGGTGTTGGCCATGTTGTTCAACTGCAAGCTCTCAGACTACCAATATACTTCCTGTCCATGTCCTCATTCTCATAATTTCTAATTCACTGCGTAGACCACCATTCTTCTCCATCCCTAATTGTTCTTTAATTGAATTGCTAGCTGCAGCATTCAGACGACTAGGGATAGTCAACACGATATTGTGAAGCGTAGGTCGTCACTCACAAACATTATTGCTTTCTTTGAGAAGGTGACTAAACAGGTGGTTGAGAGTAAAGTGGTTAACATGGTTTTTATCGGTTTCTGTAAATGTCTGACAAGGTTCCCCATGGTAGGCTATTGTGCAAAATACAGAGGCATGGGATTGGAAGTGGTTTAGCGGTTTGGATAAGAAATTAAAGTAAAGAGTAAAGAGTGAGGTCTGCAGATGCTGGAGATCAGAGCTGAAAATGTGTTGCTGGTTAAAGCGCAGCAGGTCAGGCAGCATCCAAGGAACAGGAAATTCGACGTTTCGGGCATAAGCTGAGAATTTCTGATGAAGGGCTTATGCCCGAAACGTCGAATTTTCTGTTCGTTGGATGCTGCCTGACCTACTGCGCTTTAACCAGCAACACATTTTCAGCTTGGATAAGAAATTGGCTAGCGGGAGGAAGGCAGAGGGTGGGGGTTGACAGGAAATGTTCATCCTGGAGTTGAGTTACTGAGTGATGTACCACAACGCTCTGATTTGGGGTCAATGCTATTTGTAATTTTTAAAAATGCCCTGGATGAGGACGTGGAAGGATGGGTTAGTAAATTTGCAGATGGAACTATGGGCAATGGAGTTGTGGATAGTGCTGAAGGATGTTGCAGGTTACAGACTGGCATAGATAAGCTGAAGAGCTGATCTGAGTGGTGGCAAATTGAGTTTGATGAAAAAACGTGCAAGGTGACTCATATTTAAAGGAGCAACAGGAGGAAAGAGTATTGGTCTAATGTTACGATTCTAGGTAGTTCCAGTGAGCAGAGAGATCTTGGAGACCTTACACGTCGAACACTGAAAGTGGCCATCCAAGATAATAGGGTCTTCAAGAAGGCAGAACGTATGTTTGGTTTTATTGGTAGAGGGACTAGGTTTTGGAGCCAAGAGGTAATGTTGCACGTGTAAAAAAAAATCGGGTGCAGCTGCACTTGGAGTATTGCATACATTACTCATCGCTGCATTATAGGAAGGATGTGAAAGCTAAGGAAATGTCTCAGAGGAAATTTATTAGGATGTTGCCTGGTATGGAGGGAGGGTCTTATGTGGAGAGGCTGATGACGTTGATGCTGTTTTGTTTAGAGAGAATAAGATTGAGAGATGAATTAATTGAGACAGACAAGAGAATCAGAGTGTGAGATAGTGCGTATTGGGAGAGTCTTTTCCCTCGGATGGTGATGACTAGTGTGATGGGACGTATCGTTTGAATTGAGGGGAATAGGTATAGGATAGATGTCAAAGGTAGTTGTTTTACTCAGAGTGTAGTACGGACATGGAAAGCCCTACCTTCAACAGAAGGAGATTCACCAATTTGAGGGGCATTTAAATGTTCATTGCATAAACATATGGATGAAAACGGGATAGCATTGGTTAGCTGGACTTCAGATTAATTCCTCAGTTTGGCGCAACCTTGAAGTTTAAAAGGCCTGTGCTTACTTGTAATGTTCTATGTTCTATGGAATGTCAACACACTATTAGCGTTCTGAAGTTGCGTGGATATTATAATAGTTAAGCAAGGTAGATTACCTTCTCAAAGGTTGAAATTGCTTTTTTGTACGAAAATCCAACATGTGAACAGCCTTCCGATATTTGTTTTCAGTAGAAAGTGAAATGGAAATCGGAGTGCATCCTCCTGAACTGATCTGCACTTTCCTGCCTATGCTTAGCATGTCATACTATTCTCTTCCAAAGCATCAGAGTTGTAAAGCCGGGCGCTTGAAAAGGCAAAACAACTCAGGCACTATCCAAGGTACAAGAGAATCGACGTTTCGAGCAGGACCCTTCCTCATGACTTCCAAATCTTTTCAATTTTGACAGTGCCCTATATTTGAAAACATTCATTCGTGTCTATCAAATACTGCAAAATTCCTGGTCATGAACGTTGGAGATCAACAACTAAGTCACTGCTGCTCATGAGTGGCAAATACAAGAAAGCAATCACTCAGCATCACTTTGATAGATTTTCAGGTCAAGATTGTCTGTATTTACATCAAAATTACTTAAGGCCATCATGTGAACAACCTTTTATCAAACATGCTTAACTTCACACTGCATCAGAGAATTTTGAGGTGAAAATGTGCTGAAAATTACCGAATAAACCATTCCATAATGCTTTGAGGTATTTCTTCAGGAAATGTTTTTAGAAGTCTGAAAATTGTTCAGTCTCGATCACCTCTCATCCATATTGCAACGAGAATGGTACATTCATTGCCTGCAGGATCAAACTTTATTCATCAGGTCTCACTTTTATCCTATCTGGAGAGGAAATTAGCAAATTACATAGCACTGAATGAAAAGGCATTGTCAGAGTTTGCCTTGGATCTAGACGCGAATCGTTTGATCAAGTAATACCATGTCCTACTGTTGGTGGAAATGTTTCTGTCTTCTCTACGAGCCTCCTGTCAAACCTTAAGAGCAAATGCATCTACAATTGTCGTCATTAAGACATCATTTTTGTTCCAAAAGAGTACACTGCACTTCCCAATGAAACTACAAGGATTTCTTTAGTCTAATCAGCGACAAGACCTCAAAGCTGTGCGAAAAGGGAACAGACTTGCTCAACTATGGTCTAGAGTTACAACGTTAATTTGACTCTGAAGAATGCCACATTTTGTCAGTGCGACTTCACTGGGGTGTGGTGGGGGAAGATTTTGTCCAATTATTAAATGAAAATCATTGCCTTATTGGAGTCAGTTCAGTAGGAAAACTGCCGATCAGGAGGTATTGTTTTCTGTGCAAAGCTTGAAGAGATTGCGAATCTACTCGCAGAGTAACAGAGTCACACTAGTGGAAACAGACGCCTTTTTGGTACAACCAATCCCTATCTGCGATGTTCCCAAACTAAACTATCCAATCTGTCTGCGCTTGGCCTATTTCCCTCCAGAACCTTCCAATTCACAAATGATGCAAATATCTTAAATGACACCCATTATTTCCTCTCGTAGTTCACTCCACACACGAACAACTCTCTTCAAGATGTCCTTTACTTCCTTTTATAAATCTCCTCCTCTCACTTCAATATGCGGCCTCTCGTTTTGAACTCCCCCACCTTAAGGAAAATGGCCTTATCATTCACCTTGTCTATGACCCTCATGATTTTACAGAAACGTTATATGGTCACCCTTTAGCTCCGACCTGTGAAAGCAATCACAGTGTTCCCGGTTTAGTTTCATCAGTCAGTCTTTATTCCCTTGACGTGCTGATAAATCTTTTCTATACACTCTCTAGTTCAATAACATCTTACCTATAACAGGGTTACCAGAAGGGAACACAGTTTTGCGACATGATCTGGTTGAAACACAAACAAACTTTAGGGCATAACAATGTAAGTACTGTGAGGATGTTAACACTTTATGAGAATTTCTGGAAGCAGTGAGCACAGTATCAGAATTACAGAAAGCCGACTTTAGTCAATTTCATCATTATTCTCACTGGACAAAGACAATTATGTGGAAGAAAATACTAAGATATGTGCTACTCGACTAGATGGGATTGGGATCCACAAGTGTTCGCAAATCTGGAAACTGTGGACATTGATACGTTCCTTGTGCCGAAATGTATTTATCCTAGGATTTGATGGGAAGACAGGGAGGAG
This sequence comes from Hemiscyllium ocellatum, assembly GCF_020745735.1. Taxonomy (NCBI): domain Eukaryota; kingdom Metazoa; phylum Chordata; class Chondrichthyes; order Orectolobiformes; family Hemiscylliidae; genus Hemiscyllium; species Hemiscyllium ocellatum. The sequence goes on from NW_026867634.1 coordinate 576,549, forward strand.
ATTGCAGGGCCTTTTGAATTCATCTTTATGTAGGTGTTGTCTTCAGGAATGGTGCCAGAAGACTGGAGGATAACAAATGTTGTCACTTGTTGAAGAAGGGGCGTTGGGACAACCCTGGAAATTATAGACCAATGAGCCTTACTTCGGTTGTGGGTAAAGTATTGGCTGGGAAAGGCTATAAGAGATAGGATTTATAATCATCTTGTGAGGAATAAGTTGATTCGTCATCGTCAACAATGTTTAATGAAGGGTAGGTCATGCCGCACAAACCTCATTGAGTTCTTTGAGGTGGCGACTGAACAGTTGGATGATGGTAAAGCATTTCATATGGTTGATCTGAAATTCAGTTTGATAAGGTTCCCCACCAATAACTATTCCACAAAATCGGGAGGCATGTGATTGAAGGTCATTGATTTAAAAGTCATTGAATCAGAAACTCGCTAGCTGAGAGGAGACAGAGACTGCTGTTTGAGGAAAATGCTCATCCTGGAGTTCAGTGATGTGCCGCAAGGATGTGAATGGAAGCAACAGGAATAAAGGTTACAGGTACTGGGCTTATGGTAAGATTCTTGGTAGTGTAGATGGGCAGGGCGATGTCAGTCTTCATGTGACTAGACCCGGTAAAACACGAGGTTCATGATTTTTTAAAATTGTATACGGTGTGTTTACTTTTATTGGTAAAGGGATTGAATTTCAATGCCACAAGGTCATGCTGCAGGTGTACAAATCTCCAGTACGGCCGCACTTGACGTATTGTGCACTGTTCTGATCACTACATTTTTGGAACGTTGTGGAAGCATTACAAACGGTTCGGAGGAGATTTTCTTGAATCTTATCCGGTACGGAGAGAATGCCACCTGAGGAAAGGCTGTGGGATTGAGGCTCTTTTCTTAGAGAGAAGATTGAGAGGTGACTTAATTGAGACATTTAAGATAACCAGAGGGTTAGAAAGCGTAGATAGCGAGAGCCTTTTTTCCTTCGATGGAGACAGCCAGCAAGAGGGGGCAAAGCTTTCAACCGAGGGCTGAGATCTATAGGACAGATGTCACAGGCATTTTCTTTACTCAGATAGTAGTACGGGCGTGGAATGCATTGCCTGCAACAATAGTTGACTCACTAATTTTAAGCGCATTCAAATGGATATTGGATAAATGCATGTACAAAAAGTGAATAGTGAGGATAGATAGACTTTTGATTTCTCCACAGGTCCGTGCAACATGGAGTACCGAAGGGCCGGAAATGCGTTGTAATGTTTATGTGCTACGTTCTATCTTTCAAGATTGTGATGAGGAGGACTGTCTTCTCTCAGATAATTGTGGGTTTTTGGAAGTATTTGCCAGAGAGAACTGTTGGAGCACAGGCTTTGGGCATGAAGGATGAAATAGGTAGATTCCTTACGCGTCGGGGAAGCAAGGGCTATGGTGAAAGACAAAAAAAGTAGACGTGAAGAATTTCAGTTGTTCCTCTTTTGTATTGTCTTATAAAGAATTCAGAAGAGAGAATGAAGGAGGGAATGATATTCATAATTTTATGAATTTGCCACTTGTCATTTTATCTTTCTTTTGATTTACTCCATTGAAATATTTCAGCTGGTCTACTCCTTGTGCACACACAATAATAACGGATGAGGAGCAGAAGAACTTTGAATATCATTGTACATACTTGGAAGGTGACAACTTTGAGTCCACCTTTATCCCCGGAAAGGGTCAGAATTTATTAGAAGTTAGAGGGTCTTGGGATAATCAGACAGAAGCAAGCAAGATGCTGAAATGGATTTGACTGATTGGATATTGAAAGGATGTTTCACTCTTGATGATGATGTGCACAAAGTGAACAGGTGCAAAATGAAGCAGTTAACAATTCTATTTTGTGTCAGAGCATCGAGGATCTTTCAAACTCACTGTTCCTAACAACTTTCGACGCAGTGTGATTCCTTTCAATATAAGGCGAAGCTCCATGGATTCTGAAGCAACAACTCAGTCAAATGCTGCTGGCAGGTAGTGGGGAAATTAGTAATGGAAATGCCACAATCTGATCAGTCAAGACCCTATCCAATTCCAAAACAGAGACCGAATGGTCAATTCGTGATTCGGTTTCGTGTGTTTCCACATAGCAGTTCAACGGCTAACAAATTGCAGTGCAACTGCAGTCCACATTACTTGGTTTTGTTCTGTTGAAGTTGCGTTTCCACAAGGCTTTCGTGCAAACACATTGGAAGCGCGTCTGATTTCCCCTTTTCCATGTTAAATTCAATCTTTTCTCATCGTATTTTCAAGTTTCTCTAGAAATAGGAAGGAACTGGAAAAAGGTCGAGGGAGTCTTATTTTGCATTTGTTGTGGTTTCAACATTTCTTGAATTTTCTCAACGCATGTGTTATTCTGAGAGATTTCGTTTCTAATGTAAAATGCAATCATGTCAATTGGAAACAAAATTTTGACCATTTTGGAACTTTCAGTATGACAACCCTGGTTTTGAGGGCTCACCCTCTTCCGATTCATTACAGGTCATGAATACATTTACTGAACTAATTAATATGACTTGGAACGTTAGAGGATTAAGCGCACCTGTGCTCTTCTATCCCGACACTTATTTGGAGAACAAATGATTCTAATGTCCCTCCTCTTTATTCCTCCAAGAGAGATAAGTCACACATCGTGGTATCAAATGTCAGCAACTATTTAATGTCAGCATTACATAGCAATCTTTCAATTGTATGTCAGTGACAAATGACTGAAGCAAATTCATGTCCGATCAAGGACAGTTGTGGGAGATTGTGGATTGAGTCGGAAGTGATCGGAGAGGTCTTGAACAATTACTTTTCTTCAGTATTTACGAACGAGAGGGACCGTATTATTGAAGAGGAGAGTGTGAAACGGACTGGTAAGCTAGAAGAGATACTTGTTAGGAAGGAAGATGTGTTGGACATTTTGAACAACTTGAGGATAGACAAGTCCCCCAGGCCTGACGGGATATATCCTAGGATTATGTGGGAAGCGTAAGCGGAAATTGCAGTACTGTTGGCAATGATCTTTTCGTCTTCACTGTCAACGGGGGTGGTACCAGGGGACTGGAGAGTAGCGAATGTTGTGCCCCTGTTCAAAAAAGGGAATAGGGATAACCCCGGGAATTACAGGCCAGTTAGTCTTACTTCTGTGGTAGGCAAAGTAATGGAAAGGGTACTGAGGGATGGGATTGATGAGTATCTGGAAAGAAATTGCTTGATTAGGGACAGCCAGCACGGATTTGTGAAGGGTAGGTCTTGCCTTACTAGTCTTATTGAATTCTTTGAGGAGGTGACCAAGCATGTGGATGAGGGTAGAACAGTGGATGTAGTGTACATGGATTTTAGTAAGGCATTTGATAAGGTTCCCAATGGTAGGCTTATGCAGAAAGTCAGGAGGCATGGGATAGAGGGAAACTTGGCCAATTGGATAGAAAACTGGCTAACCGGTCGAAGTCAGAGAGTGGTGGTAGATGGTAAATATTCAGCCTGGAGCCCAGTTACAAGTGGAGTTCCGCAGGGATCAGTTCTGGGTCCTCTGCTGTTTGTAATTTTTATTAATTACTTGGATGAGGGAGTCGAAGGGTGGGTCAGTAAATTTGCAGATGATACGAAGATTGGTGGAGTTGTGGACAGTGAGGAGGGCCGTTGTCGTTTGCAAAGGGACTTAGATATGATGCAGAGCTGGGCTGAGGAGTGGCAGATGGAGTTCAACCCTGCCAAGTGTGAGGTTGTCCATTTTGGAAGAACAAATAAGAATGTGGAATACAGGGTTAACGGTAGAATTCTTAGTCAGGTAGAGGAACAGAGGGATCTTGGGGTCTCTGTACATAGATCTTTGAAAGTTGCCACTCAGGTGGATAGAGCTTGTAAGAAGGCCTATGGTGTATTAGCGTTCATTAGCAGAGGGATTGAATTCAAGTGTCGTGAAGTGATGTTGCAGCTATACAGGACTTTGGTTAGGCCACATTTGGAGTACTGTGTGCAGTTCTGGTCGCCTCACTTTAGGAAATATGTGGAAGCTTTGGAGAGGGTGCAGAGAAGATTTACCAGGATGTTGCCTGGAATGGAGAATAGGTCGTACGAGGATAGGTTGAGAGTTCTCGGCCTTTTCTCGTTGGAGGAGCGAAGGATGAGGGGTTACTTGATAGAGGTTTATAAGATGATCAGAGGAATAGATAGAGTAGACAGTCAGAAACTTTTTCCCCGGGTACAACAGAGTATTACAAGGGGACATAAATTTAAGGTGAAGGGTGGAAGGTATAGGAGAGACGTCAGGGGTGGGTTCTTTACCCAGAGACTGGTGGGGGCATGGAATGCGCCGCCCGTGGGAGTGGTAGAGTCAGAATCATTGGCGACCTTTAAGCGGCAATTGGATAGGTACATGGATGGGTGCTTAATCTAGGATAGATGTTCGGCACAACATCGTCGGCCGAAGGGCCTGTTCTGTGCTGTATTGTTCTATGTTCTATGTTCTATGTCATCTTTGCCGATTGTATATCAAAATCTCTATCGTCTGCAAACCTCGAAGTTCGACTTTTGAAATATTTGTGCACATCTGTCCAAATTGGTGGACATTTCAGATACGTTAGAGGTTCTAGTCAATTCGTTGACGATTCAATTTAATGCTTTCAGAGATTTCTTGCAAATTCAATGCATAATAAAATTGTTGAACATCATGAAATAACTCATAAAGTAGTGAATGAAGATTGTATATTGAACACCATTCTAATACGCATCTTCCTGTTGAATTTCATTTCCTCACAGTAAACATACTGGCGATTTTCATCTTATCTCGGAGGAAGTGTGGCCTCTCCAAATATATAACCCATTACCTCGTCGCCATGGCAGTGGAAGATCTGCTGGTTGTTATCTTCGACCTAATATTAAGGCATATTCCTATTGCTCATAGGGAAGAGTTTATTTTTATGATGAATATCCCTGGGTGCAATATCCATGCAGTCATCCTTTATGCAGCCACTGACTGTTCCGTGTGGTTCACCGTCTGTTTCACATTTGATCGATTTGTGGTCATTTGTTGCCCAAAGCTGAAAAGTAAATATTGTCGAGAGAACATGGTGGCAGTTCCACTTGGAACTGTGGCTGTGATTAGTTGTTTGAAGAATATATTTTGGTATTTTGCGTTGACAGATAAATATATTTTGGGTAATGCTCCTTGGTTTTGTGATGTTACTAACAGAGTTGCTTTTTCTAAGATCTGGCTTATAGTCGAGTTCATTCATCACATTCTCACACCAGGTGTTCCTTTTCTACTGATTCTGATATTAAACATTGCCACCGTCAGACATATTTTACTGGCTAGCAAAGCTCGTAGGAGACTACGTGACCAGAGCAGTAAGGACAGGCCCAGAGACACAGAAATGGAAAACAGAAAGAAATCTATTGTTCTACTGTTTCTTATTTCAGCGAACTTTGTACTATTATGGTCCTTAATAATGGTGTTCTCTATTGTAAACAGAATGGGGAATTTAGGGTATGTTTCTGTTCCCCCACCATATGTTGTAATACAAATTGGATTCATGCTCCAGCAGCTCAGTTGCTGCACTAACACATACATTTATGCCGTGACTCAAACAAAGTTCAGAGAGCAATTGAAACTAATTGTAAAATATCCTTTTGTTAAAATTGCAAATTTTCTGATTTGAATAGAATAGTTGAGTGGAGATTTTGTGAAAATAATTGCCATGATAAATACTAATTCAAACGTATTTGATAAAACTTTCTGTTCAATTAGGGAGACTAAGTTCGATCAAAGACTGGATCAGTTTTTCGTAAATTGGCAATGCCTATTTAATGTGAAAATGTCTGATATTACTGACCAAAGCGCATGTTACCCAAGCACACTGTGATGTTTTGGTAGACCGAATACTCCTTGGAGTTTCTGAGAACAAGATCCAGTCTCATTCAATTATGTAATGAGTGTAGATCAGAGAGGCACATGTTACAAATAAGGTATCACCCAATTCAGGATGAATGCTTGCATGTGCTTTATTGGAGCGTTGTCGGCTGGAAGTGGGTAGTGAAAGAATGTCATTCATTCCAATATCATTCTCAGTCTTAGAAGTACTGTTTCACGGAAACAGTCAATGTTGCATGTTTTACAAATTTCAAATCTTAATTGAATTGAAGTTACTGTAAATCGGCTTTGAATGGTGCATTCTGGATTAGTGGTGCTGGAAGAGCACTACAGTTCAGGCAAATCCGAGGAGCAGTAAAATCGACGTTTCGGGCAAAAGCCCTTCATCAGGAATGGTGCATTGTTACTGACAGGAACAGACTGGTAAAAACGATAGGATTTCAGGTATTATTTTGCAAAATTATTATGTGTCCAGAACAGCCTGACCCTGTTTTTTTAATGCTTTTCCAATTAACAATAAAGTACTTTCAGACATTTTGTTCCTTTTCCTGATATGGGCTGTCTTACTGTGTTGCATGCAGTCATGAATAAATAAATTTCTCCTCATTTCAGTCTTCTTTACCCTGGCATTTTTGTTTCACTGAACCTGTTTGTGGACTCAGCATCATTGGGGAATGTCCAGTTGGATACAACTGGCCACGACCTGTGCCATCTTTGCAAGATTCAAGATGATCCATGCTGGTTATCGGAATTTCTCTGGAATTAAATCTACAACAATTAAATATACAACAGTCCAATCTTCGCATTGATTAGTCTGGAGAAAGTGAGGACTTGCAGATGCTTGAGATCAGCTTTGAAGATTGTGGCGCTAGAATAGCACAGCCAGTCAGGAAGCATCCAAGGAGCAGGTGAATCAATGTTTCAGACAAAAGTCCTTCATCATGAATGAGCTGATTAGTCTGTTCCACCTTCGACATATTTCCACTATATGAAACACGTGGTTTGTTCTGATAGGGTGACTGAGAGGTTTGACAGAAAACCATGATGGGGGTGGTTTACAAAACGTAAGGGGCATCAAATCGGAACATTTTGTAACGGGTTGACGGATTATGTTTTAGTCAAAATATGAATTTCATGAATCGGATCACGTTACTCAGAGATTCTGATGGATATTAATTGAATCTCAATCAAGATGTGTCAACAGAGTACACAATTGATCTCATAATTTGCGTGAGAAGAATTACCTTACAACAACACTGTAAATTATACACCAAGAAATAACTTTATGACACATCAGTAAGGAAAACATTAGAATGTCGTGATGAAATTGAATACAACTCCTATTAAGGAAGGATGTTATGAAAATAGAGAGAGTTTAGAAAGAGTTATCAGGAATTAACCAGTTATGGAAATTTTTCGTTGTAAAGAAGGTCTGTTTAAGCTGGAACTTTCCTATGGTGGGTAGGAAGTTCAGAGATGACATTACTGACAGAGTAATGACGGTACAGAAAACGTAATGCAAGATCACTTTTCCAAAGGGTGGGCGATTTTTAGACTAGGCAGCATGTTCTTTTGATGGAAAGAGAAACATTTAAAAAAGAAGACATGAGACTTTTTTAACACAGACGTTCGTTTGCATGTAGAATGAAGTAGTGGAAGATTTGGGCACTGGTACAATAATGAGAAGGCGCTCAGATAACAGTACGATCAGGGAATATTTGGAGGGATACAGGTTAGCAGTGGACAGCTGGGACCAGTTTCTTTTGGGATTATGTTCGACATAGACTGGTTGGACCGATGTGCTGTATGATTGTTTGACTACCATCAGCCGTGACATATTAAAAGTCCTTCTGAGCTTTGATTTGATTGTACATTGAACATAATTCCCTGAAGCAAGAGGTTAATGTTCCACCTTGTTTCATCACTTGAAATAAATTCCAGTCGGCTGCAAGTGACAGGACTGATCACTTCCTGGCATCGTTAGGGCATTTGGATTCTTTGACTGTCACTGATTACACAACTCCAAATCTGATGCCTTTCCACATGGTATAATCAATCATTTGCATGATTGTCCATCTCCTGAATGGAAATAGCCCCATTTCATTTTTTAAAAATGCATTTTGCTGAGCATGATGGTAAACAGCAGCTCAGAAGCATCGTCTGTCTCAGCTGTCCAATTGTGCATTGGAAATATTGAATGAGACAATGTCTTGCTATGTTACCAGTAGGACATGTTCATCTGACAAGAAAATGGAACACAGTTTGTGCCAAGAAAAATCATGTGAAGAAGTAGATTCAGAACACTTAAAGTGGGGAAAATTCAAAGGATACTGACAGGGTGACCAGTATTCTGACTTCATTTCCAAGTTAACGGATGACACAGTCGAAGTGGATTGGATCTTAAACAGCAAAGATGCAGAGATCAGGAAAGGAGTGGTGACTTATTGGTTTGTTGGAAGGACAACAATTTGTCACTCAAAGTTAGTAAAACAAAGCAGCTGGGAATCTTCAGCAAACAGGGAAGAAAATATGCCCCTAATTTTATCAATGTGCTAATGTAGAGATGGTCAGCAACTTCAAATTCCGCACAGTACAAATAATCAACAAGATGTTCTGCTTTAGGACAGCGACACTTTAGATTAGAAAGCACACCAAAGTATCTCAGTCATCAAAATGTTGAGGCAACTCGGCATATTCACAATGACTTCTACGTTTTCTTTTTATATATGCATCATGGAAAACATCCAGATGCATCACAGCTTCGTCCAGAACAGAAATGCCCCAGGCTGAAAGAAATTACAGAGAATTGAGAACACAGCCGAGTCCATCATGTCAACCAAGCTTCCGTTCACGGAATTTATATATCATTACCACTACCACACCAAAGCAGTCATAACAAAACAGCCCTTCTACATTATTTTCGACTCCCTTCTATCCTCTTCCATCTGGCAGAAGATGCAAATGTTTGAAAACATATGCCAATGGTACAAGAACAACTTCGCAGCCATTACCAGATTTTTGAACAAGCCTCTCATATAATGAATTTGATTTTTCTCTCTGTAATGTCTGTAGCTATTACACTGTGTTCTCCATTGTGTTCTATTATCTTGATGTTCTTGTGAAAGTTATGATTTGCTTGGATAGGACGCTAAACAATACCTTTTACAGAATCTAGGTGCATGTGACAACAATAAATCAAATAAAATCAAATGATCAAGTTTGCAATAAATGACATAGGGAGAAAGGAGATCCAACAGCCATAATTTGGCGAGATACGTAAGATTAGTTTTGCTAGAACGATGTGATGCCCATGTTAACAGTAGTGCCACAGTTATGTGGATGTGAAGAAACAAGTAGAGAGAGAGACAGAAAGGGGAAGTGACAGACAGCGGGAGAGAGAGTGGTCACAGAGTAATATAATTGTTGCAGGAAAGAAGCAGATCACTCGGCCTATCATGCAAGCACTAGCTCGTCAAACAAGCGTCTTTCCTTTGTGCCAACCTCCTAGTTTTTCTCCACATACTTGTACTCAATTTCTCTTCAGATAGACATCCCATGCCCTCTTGCATATATCAACTTATACTGCCTCTGCCAGACGTCCACACACTGTTCCCGATGCCTTGACTTACTATTGAGTTCATGTGCATTTTGTCACATTAATTTTGGTTATTCTGCAAATCACTGTGAATTTGTGCTTCATCATTCTTTTCCCAATGTATGCAGAAAGTGCTTTTCGCTGTCATCTCAATCGAACTAAACCATGGGCTTCCAAAACATATATTGCATACTTGTAGGCCCTTTTCCAGCCAAGGAGCACCGTCCCAGCTGATTGCATCTATCTTCATAACGATTGAATTCCATTTCTACAAGCACACTCGGAAATTGCTTTCCTGCATATATTAAAACCCTTCAGCACTGGAATATCAATTGGAATATCAATCTCTGTGCTTTACAAGCTCTTCATAAGACTTCACTTATCTGGTAGCTTCATTCAGGAAATGGGATGTCAAATTTAATTTGGTACATAACCACAAGGAAATTTTTTGTATGACACTTCATCAAGTGTGCAACATAATAGAATATTGTCTACAATATTCATAAAATCGCGTCTTTATTAATGCTCAGAAAATGGTCTTTCAGCCATGCAGTCACCCAAGGTTTAGACAGTAGAACAGGATCGGCTGAGGCTTCGAGGGCAGAAGCACCTGTCCCTGGTCTGTAAATTTTCTTTGCTTTTTGTTCTTTGTATCCAAACTAGAGAGTATACAGAGTATCACATTATCACGAACAGTGGTGAAGCAATGTTGCACTGTCAGGTTGTCCACTTGCGAGATGTCAGCTGGGTTGTGTCTTTGAGTAAAGTGCTCATTATCGCTGATCCTATGAGGGAAGGATATGTTGCCAGTGGAAAGCTCAACATATAAGTATTTCTTAAGATGTAGTCGTTGGTTCTGATAGTAGTATTGCATGTGAATCTATTTATCTCATTAAAAGATGGGTAGAGTTTATTTTATTAAACACACACTGAATTATTGGATGCTGAATAAATGTCTCACCTTGAGGAGACTTTGAAATTAGCCACCAGAGTATTGGCATCAAATTGGTTTGAAGCAAATGAACATGGAAATGAAGTCAAATGATTTTTACACTTTCCAGTCTATCCCTGTCGACCAAAGAGATGGATGCACGTGCTGTGGTTCGTTTCGCCAAGATGATTGTTTTGTAAGATGTAAATGTCTGGCTGAATCAAAAGAAGGAGGGGCCCAACAGGGACAGTGACATAAATTGAGGGCTCAAGGGCAGAGTCATTAACTGGTTCAGAGAAGAGGAGGTTCAGGTTAGTGAATCTTTTTTATGCCTCTCTTTGACTGTTTCTCTTCATTTGATTCAATCGTTGTCTCTCTCTCCCTCTCTCACTCAGTGTCTCCCACTGTCCCTCTCTCTCGCTCTTTGTCTCAGTGCTTCTATCACTCTGCCTATTTCTCTATCAATGATTCCCCCTCTTGTCTCTCTCTCCCTCTCTCTTTCTCTACGTATCTCAGGCTCTCTCACTGTCCCTCTCACTGTTTTGTCTTCCTCAACGACTCTCTCTCTCTCACTGGCTCTCTCTGTTCCTTTTATTTGCTCATTCCCCCCACCCCCGCTACTTTGTGTCTCTCTGTGTCGACTCTCTGTTTCTAAATTCCTCTGTCTCTCTTACGTTTTCTTTCTCCTCCCTTCACAGTATCTCTGTCTCTTAAGTCTCTCTCTTAAACTATCGCCCTCAAACATACTCCCTCACTACCGAACTCTCTGCCCATTTTTCTCATTCTTCCCCTATGTCTCTCTCATCGTCTCTCTCTCGTTCGTTCTTTCTGTCTCTATGTCTCTCTTTCACTGACTCTACCTCTCTCTGTCTTTCAATACCTCTCTCGCTCTCTCTCTCGGCCTGACTGACTCTCACTCCCTCATTCTATCTGTCCCTCTCTCTCCCCCATTGTATTTCTCACTCCCGCAGTTTCTTTTTCCCTGTCTGTCACTGTCTCCCACTTTTGTTGTCTTTTTGTGTCTCTCACTGTATCTGTCATTTCGCCTCTATCAGACTGTCTTACTTTCTCCCTCACAGTATTGCTCTTTCACACATGTTGTCTCTCTTTCTGTCACTGACTCTTTCTGTTCATCTTTCTTGCTTCCCTGTCTCCATGTCTCTGTGGCTATCTCTCTCTTCGTGTGTATCTTTTTTTCTACTTTGACTCTGACTTGCTCTCTCTATCTCACTATTTCTCTCGATCTCTGTCCTTCAGAGTATCTCTTGATCACACTGTCTCTCTCTCTCTCACACACACAAACACACCCTACATCACTGTCACTCTCTGTCTTTCTGTATCTCTGTCTCTATAACTCTCCTTTTCTCTCTCAATGTCTTTCTCGCTGTGTCTCTCCTTCTATTCCTGTTGCCCACTTCTTACCTTTGCCTGTCTCAATTGTCTCTCTCCCTCAGTTTCCGTTCTTTATGTATCTCTCTAGCTTTCTGTCGCTGTCTCTCCCTCCCACTCTTTCTGTCTGAGTCCCTCTCTCTCTGTCACTCTGACTCAATCCCTCACTCTCTCCATCTTTCTATCTCCCATTCTCCCATACTGTATCTCTCTCTGGCCCCCATTGTTTTATCACACTGTCTTAGTCTCTTTTTGTCACTGTTTCCCACTCTCTCTCTTCCAGTGTCTCTCACTGTCGCCGTCACTCTCCCTCTCTCTCACTGTCTTCGTCTCGCCCTCACTGTATATCTTGTTCATATCGACACAGTAACTCCCTCTCTCTCACTGACTCCTTCTATTCATCCTTTTTCTCTTCCAACATCTATGTCTCTCTCTCTCTCTCTCTCTCCATCTATCTCTCTCCCTGAGCATATCTCTGTTTCTCCTGTCTCTGACTAGCTGCCTTTCCCTCACTGTCTGTCTGCGTCCTTCACAGGATCTTTCTCTCGCATCATCCCTGTCACTTTAGAACTCTCATTGTCGCTCTCGCTGTCCTTCCTTCTTGCTCTTTCCCATCTCTCTCTCTCACACACACACACACACACACACACACGCACATTCTCTCTCCCTCTGTCTGCTTCTCACTCTCTCTGTCTTTTTCTCATTCTTCTCCTCTCAGTCTCACCCTGTGTCTGTCTTTTACTCTCTGTTATTGCCTCTCTCGCTTTGTCCTTGTTTCTCACTCTTTCTCACGCTGCATGTCTGATTACCTCTTTCTCGCTCATTTACACTCTCTCTCTCTATTCTCTGTCTCTTACTCTCTGTGTTACTTCTTGCCTCTGTCTCTCTCCATCTCTCTCTCACAAACAAACAAACTTATCCCTTTCTCTCATTCTGTCTGTGCCTCTTTCTCTCACTGTTTTTCCATATGTCTGTCTGTTTTCTCTCATTTTCTGTTTTTCTCTCAAACTGTCTCTGTCTGTCTCTCTCTGTCTCCCTTACTATCTATCTGAAACAGGCAGATGAAGTCATAACATTTAACTTACAAATATTGGGTTTCACAAGATAATGTAAGCGAAATGTGGAAATGGTCCTGCTTGAACCATTGAATTTTAATTCTTACAGCACACTATTATTTGGATAGATGGCAAAAAAAATTTCCGGCTGAACTGTGGGTAGTTGGATGCACACCTGTGTGATTCACACCAACAACAATCAGAGCAAATATCTGCAGGTCAATGAACAGCAGCTCAGTGTTAATGTAATGGAGTCTGAACTTCGTTCCATCCGATGTGTCATTGATGGGGTGATTATCTGGACGTTGCTTTCCAGGAGGCATGAGCAGATGCTTGGATTAGCACTTTTGAAGTATCTTTGGTGAGAGGCAGTACGGTGGCGAGAGGGGAGTGCTGCTTTCGGACCCCCGAGGTAGCAGTGAAAAAAAACCTCAGCTTTTGTACTTTGGTGTAGTCACTGGATAATTCAATTGTAATTTTCTATCCTTATCTGTCTTCAAAATGAATACGGTGAACTGCGAATCACTGGCAACCATCTCTGGGAAGAAACCAGTGGGCGGCACGGTGGCACAGTGGTTAGCACTGCTGCCTCACAGCGCCTGAGACCCGGGTTCAATTCCCGACTCAGGCGACTGACTGTGTGGAGTTTGCATGTTCTCCCCGTGTCTGCGTGGGTTTCCTCCGGGTGCTCTGGTTTCCTCCCACACTCCAAAAATGTGCGGGTCAGGTGAATTGGCCATGCTAAATTGCCCGTCGTGTTAGGTAAGGGGTAAGTGTAGGGGTATGGGTGGGTTTCGCTTCGGCGGGTCGGTGTGGACTTGTTGGGCCGAAGGGCCTGTTTCCACACTGTAAGTCTAATCTAATCTAATGCTTCGAGTCTGCTTGAAGATGTCTGCTGCATGGAAAGCAGAGTAAGTAGTCTTTATTTTGTTATGAATCAGGCCAGACCCCCTCAAAATGTTTTAAGAACGTAGCTGAGACCCTAACTTCATCCCATTTTAAAGGCAGAAGTGAAATGGATATTCCCGGTGTAATACAATTGGTGAAACTACTCGGCTTTAAGCAAAACAGAATTTATTTAAACACTGCAGTTGAAAGACAAACTAAAGAAAGAGGAATTTAAAATTACCTAACTATGGAACACATTAGCTGACCTGACACAGTGACTACGACGAAGTAACTGTTCCAATCTCACGTTTTTTTTTTGTTTTGAATGTTTCCTAACTGTGGGGTAAGAATAAAGTGTCTTTTGCTTAAGTCCGAGTAGTTTGACCCATAGAATCACATTCAGAATGCAGCACCTTACGCTAACCTCTAAATCGGATAAAAGTTAGGGTCTACGCTATCTCCGTGATACTCTTCAGGGAGTTTGGTCAGTTCCATAACATAGGAAATAGGTGGGTAAGCAAGGCCGTAATGGACAGAAGGCCAGGGCAGAGCAGAAGCTGAGTATGTGACAACAAATTGTAAGAATAGGAGAGGATGGACAATAGGAGAAAGGGTGACCTTCCCATCAACCCTGCTCCATCTTTCAATATGATCCTGATTAATCTTTTACCACACAGTCACATCCCTGTTCTTTTAGCATAACTATTGACATATTCCGCTTCTGGAAATCGATAGGTTTCCTTCTTTAAAAAAAATCAGAATGAATTTGTCTCCAGAGCCTTTTGCGGTAGAGGTCTCTTGATGGCCATCATTGTCTGAGTGAAGACATTTCTCATCACAGTGAGAAATATTGCTTTGTGTGTCTGCTGAGAACCTGGTCCCATTCTCTGGACTCCTAGGCCAGGGCCACATCATAATTGCATCCCGAGCCCTGTCAGCGTCTTGTACACGTCATTGAGACACTTCACCATCAGATACCGTGAAGTGAATGCAGGCCCCAACTCTCCTCACAGGACCTTCCTGGCACAGCAAGAATTAATCTGGTAAGTTCTTACTGCTGTCTCCTCACAGCAGTTATCATTTTCCATAGGGATCTGGATCAACAATGTACATAATACTCCAACTTTGGTCTCATTGTACAAGCTTTCAACCTGTACTGAAATCCTTGGGCAATGAAGGCCAACATGCAGTTTGTCTTTCTAAAATGTTACTACCCTGCTGCACTTTCATTTTGCATTTCAGTGACATCTGGACAAAGATAGCTATAAAGTTATAGATTCATACCGCACGGAAACAGATCCTACATTGCAACCTGTACATTCACGTCAGGTTTCCCAAGCTGCACTAGTTCAATTTCGCTGCATTTGGTCCATATCCCTCTCAACTTTTCCAATTCATGCATCTGTCCAAAGGTCATTTAAATGTTGTAATTAAACTGCATCTCCATCATCCTATAGTTGTGCAATCCACACATAACCCACTCTCTGTATAAAAATGTTGCCCTCGGGTCCCTTTTGAATCTCTCTCCTCTCATCTGAACACTTTGCCCTCTAGTTTTGAACTCACATACACAAGGAAAAAGACGTTTGCAATTCACCTTATCGACGTTCTTCCTGATTTTAAAATGTCATCGCTCAACCTCCTGTGCTGCAGTGAATAAATATCTCAGCCTATCCCTCCTCTCCTTATTAAGGTTTTTGGTTAAAAGTGGGAAGGATATAAAAGAGACATCAAGGGCAACGTTTTCACGCAGAGGTGGTATGTGTATGGAATAAGCTGCCAGAGGAAATCGTGGAGTCTAGTACAATTACAACATTTAAAAAGCATCTGGATATGTCTATGCATTGGAGGGGCTTGGAGGGTTATGGGCAGGGTGCTGGCAGGTTGGAAGAGCTTTGGCTTTGGATATGTGATCGGCATGGATGGGTTGAACCGAAGGGTCTGTATCTGTGCTGTACCTCTCTATGACTCTATGCCAATATTGCTCCATTCGATCAATATTTGAATAATACTCTGCATTCTGCCCCTTACTTTCTACTGGCATGGACAATTTCATATTTGCCCCTTTCATGGGCTTCACAATTTACTTAAATTTTTATATCATTCCAAAGCCTCATGAGCTTCTGTAAATCGGTCAGAATGATGCACAGTTTTGAATACTCTATCAAACCTCGATAATTTACGTTTAATTCACCCATCCAAGTTGCTGATATGTGTTGTGAATAACTGGATCTACACCACTGTCAGTTTGTGATCAGTACGTAATATTGGGAACCTGTGCAATATCATGTGGGAGGTATCAATCTTTTAAAGGTACTGTGTAAGTGTACATTGTTGTGGACATTTTCACGGTCCCGTTGTACTTGGAGTCTGAGTACACATCTCCTCCAACTACCGCCAAGGTAGTCGTGAGTCTATTGCACCTATTCTGAATGGGTAGCTAGACCCTATAACTCCTGGACAAACTCCAATCTTCAGCTGAAAATCGTTGCCATGGGAGGGAACCAGAATTTCTGATTAATTAATGGTCGAGCACCACCAAGGATGATAGAGAATCATTTTCTGTTTACTGACATGTGTGTCCCTCTATTTCTTTCACTGTCTTGCCAATGCAGTTATGAGTTGAACAAGTTGTGTTTTTTCATCATTTCCATTTTTTCCTGTGTGTTCCCCATAGTATGATTCAAGGATGCTTCAAATCTGAAAATGAGGACACTCTACCTGTTCCTGTTGGTGTTGCTCACAGTCCCCATGTCAGATGCAGCTGTTCTGGATAACCAGACCATTCAGTAATTGTCAGGGAAACAGATCTTACCTGACCAGCTCTTTTACCATTCTTAAATGGTAAAAGTTTGAAAATATTGAGGGACAGAAAGACCAGGATATTCCTGAACATTAACATATAGGTGCAAAAAGTAATTCAGAAGGAACGTCTTACGTTAGCTTTTGAGTTTTCTTTATAGAGATGAGATCTCACCTGGAGTATTGTGTGCACTTCTGGTCCTCTGGCCTATTTACTTCAGAAGTAGTACAGGAATTTTCACTATACTGATTGCTGTCCTATAAATTAGCAATTGAGGAGACTGGGCGTGGTTTCTCTGGAGATTAGTAGAATAAACAACATTCTTTGAAGGTACAACGTTCTTGAAGGGATAGACAGATTAGATGTAGAACCCATTCACCATCTACAAGTCGCAAATCAGGAATGTGATTAAATAATCTCCAACTTGTCTTGATAAGCAACACTGAAAAAGTTTGATAAGTGACAGGTCAAATCAGGATGGCATGTTGCATCCTATCCACCAGCTTCAAAATTCACTCCCTTCACAACCAACACTGAGTGGCAGGAGTGTGTATTATCGACAAGGATCCTTAGACTGTACTATCCAAACCTCTATCATCGTGAAGGACAAATGCATGGAACCACCAGCAAAATCCCGTCCAAGTCATACATCACGAATACATGGAAGGAATGTGCTGCCACGTCACTGTAATTACTTGACGAACAGGAGCAGTCCTCATCAAGCAGCTGCTTCTTTCGATGTCAAGAAAATGGAGAAACACGAAGAGAAAGAGTTACCCAACACTTGAACAGAAGTCTGTTGCCACAAGCTACACAGATCAATGCACCCTACACCATATGCCTGTTTGTTCTCAGATCAGTAAACCACTCTCAACTGACACAGATCATATATTTTTCCTCTCTATGTATCATAACTAAACTGTACCATTGTTAGGAACATTAGAGGCTAACTTAAAGTGACTGACACTTCTCAATCGCTTACTCTGGCTCCTGTTCTTGCTTCTCACCCACCACATTCACGCCTATTCCTATGCTCCCATATGCATCGAATCTCTAACCCTATAAAGATGCCCTCCTTCTCTCTCGTGACACAGGAAAACCACAGCACCACATCATGAGTTGTCCTTCAGATGGCGGGCACCTGAACATCGTGAATGGTTGAGGACGACTCTATTTCGCAGCCTTCTCCTGCTCGCCAAATCCCAGCTTCTTGCCTTCACCTACCCAGGTGGCATCGTGGCCCTTATAAAATTCGACCACACTCACCTCATGCCCTGCAGCCTCAAGCACAGCTGCACCTAGTGTCCAAGTCTCAGGCTGAATGAATGTAGAGAGGTTCATATAGGCTGGAAAATCATCAATTATGAGGCCTTTTCTCTCCCACAGTTGCTGTTGCTGCTGCTGCTGCTGACCCGCACAAAGATGTGCGGGTCAGGTGAATCGGCCAAGCTAAGTTGCCCGTAGTGTTAGGTAAGGGGTAAATGTAGGGGTATGGGTGGGTTGCGCTTCGGCGGGTCGGTGTGGACTTGTTGGGCCGAAGGGCCTGTTTCCACACTGTAAGTCTAATCTAGTCTAATCTAATAATGGGAGAGAGATTCCCTTGAGTAAAAGAGCAACCCATTGCAGAATCGTTCATCTGTATTTAGAATGACGATTAGGAGACTGTTTAGAACACCTTGGAATTGGACAGGGTGATAAATAAGGAATGTTGTCTTTGCGTCTAGTGCTTCAGATGGCAGTGTCTTTCCAACTGGGAGAGAAATCCACATTCATTCCAGCCATTGAGCCAGTTGATGAACAAGCTTGTTCTAAATGGTGACTTGCTTCCTGCATCCTGCTCAATGCCGAAACTATTGCCTACTCCTATGTGAACTTTTGGCTTGAGTTCAGGAGTCTTTTTCCGGTGACATTCTTTTTCTTCATTCTAAGAAAATACCTGTGTCTATTCCAGTTATTGTTGAATATATTAAATATTCTCTCTTGTCCAAACATTCAGCCATGGCAGCCTTCGACCTTCCCAAATGATGGTGCCCTGAAAGAAAAAGAATTGGAAGTTTTGTTTTTGAAATTATTAAATTCCCTATTCAACTTTCCTCCATGTCATTTCAACGACTGTTAGTTCTATAAGTGAATGGGAACTATAAACTGGTGAGCCTAACATGAGTTGTGGACAAGGTGTTGGAGCGAATACTCAGTGACAGAATTTGGATGTATTGTATTTTGAAAAGTGTGTATTTGGGAAAGCAAGTACTGATTAGGGATAGTTAACATGACTTTTTGCGTACGAAATAGAGTCTGACTAACTTGATTGAACTACTTGGAGAAGCAAAGAGCATTGATGAGGGGAGAGTGGTGTATTATTCACTTCGGGATAAGGTGTTCAACCAACAAAGTTTCAAATGGGAGTCTGGTTAGCTCGGATAGATTACACGGAATAGTATCAGAGTTATTTGGATACAAAACTAACTTGAAGGTAGAAGACAAAGGGTGGTAGTGGAGAATTAATTTTCAGACTGGAGGCCCGTGATCAGTGGCAAGCCACAAGGATCAGTACTGGTTTCACTTTTTTTCGTCATTTATATAAATGATTTGGGTGTGAACATCGAAGGTATTGGTCTTAAGTTTACAAATACCACCAAAGATTAGAGATGTAGTGGAAAGCGAAGGTGGTTACCTCAGAGTACAAGATTTTGATCATTGGGGCAAGGAGTGGCAGATGGAGTTTAATTTAGAAAGATGTGAGGTGCTGCATTTTGGAAAGGCAAATAAGGATGGGACTTAATGACACCTAATGGTAAGGTCGTGGGGAGTGTTGCTGAACAAAGAAGACTGGGAGTGCAATTTCATAGTTCCTTGAAAGTGAAGTCACAGCTAGATAGGCTAATGAAGAAGGACAATTTGAACCGAGCAGTCAGTTTTCATGTATATATCTCTATGACTATCAGATGTGACAAAGATGATGAAATACATTGAGTTGTACTTCCCGCTCAGGTCACAGACTGTCTGATTGCAGAGTCATAATGCACGGAAACTGATCCAACCTGTCCATTTCAACCAGATTTCCTGAACTGGGGATCATAGAATACAATCCCAAGAGTGTGTTAACGCGTGTTTCTATCTACAAATCCACATCAACTCTCCAAAGAGCATCCGACCCAAACTCACCCAACTCGTGTATCCCTGTAATCCTTCATTTCATATGGCTAATTCCGCTGACCTACGAGTCTGCGGAGTAGTCCAATTTCCCCACACTTGGCCCATACCCTGCTCATCTTTCCTATCCACGTCCCTGTTCATATGTCATTTAACTCTTGATACTGTATCCACTTCCACTGGCAGCTCATTCCAAATACCCACCACTATCTGTATGAACCGATTCCCCATCAAGTCCCTTTTAAATCATTTCCCTCTCAACTTGAACGAATGTCTTAGGATCACAGAAGCTGGGGAAAAAATCTTTGAATATCACCTTATCTATGCCCCTCATGATGTAGTAAATTTCCATAGGGATACCTCTGGGCCTCCAACATTCCAGGTTAAAAGAAAACCCAGCCTATCGACATTCACCTTATGACGTAAACCTTCTATTCTCTGTGACATCTTAGTAAATCTTTTGCACCCTTTCAATTCAATGACATCTGTCCAAAAGCAGCACAGCCACAGTTGCAGCCGGTAATCCTCGTGGCCTTCCCATTGTCTTGTACAGCTGTAACTTGATGGTAAACTGCAGTACTCAATGTTCTGAACAATGAAGAAAAACGTGACAAATGCTTTCCTTACTAGCCAGTCTATCACTTTGAAGAAATATGGACCTGCACCCCAACGTCTCCCTATTCAACTGGATTCCACAAGGCCCGACCATTATCTGTGTTCCTTTCTGTTTTGAGAGAGATGCAGAACCACTGTGCTGCAATAGTCCTACTTTAGTAGCTGCAATGAAGTAGGCGACATTAAACTGCATGAGGCATTTGATGGAAATTACCTCAGAGTTTAACACTTCCAGACCACAATACTGCACAGTATTGGGGTCTTTGGCCAAATATGCTGCGAAGTTGAACTAATCCCGTCTGCCTGCCGTCAGTCCACATCAGCCATGTCCTTGCAAATTCAAGTGCTTAACTTCTAATCTCAAATGCTCCCATTGTATCTGTCTCCAAAACCATCCCTGGCAACACGTTCCAAACTCCTAGCACCTCTAAAAACTTGTACTCACATCTCCTTCCAACTTTCCCTTCTCACGTTACATGCATGCTTCTTTGTATCAGACATTTCAATACTGAGAAAAAAAATCTCACTCTCAAGCCGATCCTTGCAATGAATCTGTTGGAAAAGCACAACAGATCATGACACAGACTTCTGTCAAGTCTCCCCTGAGTCTCCACTACTTTAGAGGAAACAATCCAAGTGCTTCAAGCCTCCCCCGAAAGCTCATACCTTCTAAGCCAGGCAGTATCCTGGTAAACCTCTACTGCACCAACTCTAAATCACCCTATCCTTCCTGTAATGTGGTGAACAGAATTGATTGCAACACTAACTGTGGCCTAACCAAGATCTTATGAAGCTGAAACATACATCCTGAGTCTTTCATCAATTCCTTAACCAATAAAAGCAAGCATGCCACATGTCTTCTTACCACACTAAAAAACTTCATGGCCAGTTACAGGGAACTATGGACTTGAACTCCAAGATTACTCTGTACATCAGTGTACTCAGTGGCTGTACATCAACTTTTCTTAACAACTGTGTAGTTTTCGGTAACATTTGATCTCCCAAGTGCAGCACCACACAATTACCTAAATTAAACTCCATCTACCTTTCCTCCGCTGACATTTTATACTTATCTACATTTCTCTGTAATGTTTGACAATCTTGTACTCTATGCAAAACTCCACCAATCTGTTTGTTATCTGCAAACTTACTAACCCACCCAACTACATATTATTACAAGTAGGTTAGATTCATTACAAACAGAAGAGCTCCCAGTGTTGATTTGTGCACAGCACCACTGGTCAGGGACAAGTCACAGTGGATCCCATGCATCTTAATCTACTGGATGAACCTACTGTGGGGAACTTGCTAAAAGCCTTACTGCAAACCACATAGGCAACACTCACTGCTCTATCCCTATTGATCACATTTGTCACCTACTCAAAATTTCAATCCAAGTGAGTAAGACACGATCTTCTCCACACAAAACCACGTGAATGTCCCTAGTTAGGCCATGCGTTTCCAAATGCACATACAGAGTAAGTATTCTCTCCAACAGCTTCTCACTGTTTAGATTAAAGTGGTGCTGGAAAAGCACAGCAGTTCAGGCAGCATCCGAGGAAGAGCTTCCAAACCAATGATGAGAGACTGGTCTCCAGTTTCTTGAAAAGAAAAACAACATTAGAAACTTGCCAGTCCTCCAGGATCTGTCCACTGGCGAACGAGGATGCAAAGATCATCAAGGCCCCAGCAATCTTCTCTCTTTCCTTTGAGGTATGTAGGTGTGTTAGCTGTGAAATATGCAGGGTTACAGGGATTTCCAGGGGGATGGGGCTTGTTGGGTTACTCTTTGACGATTGGTTTTGACTCGTTAGGCCGATTGGCCTATTTCCACAATGAAACCTCAGGCCATGGAGACGTATTCACCTAAATGCAGTTCAAGAGACCCAACACTTCTTCCTTATCTCAAAATGCCCTGGCATGTTCGCATGCTCCGCATTAATTTCACTATCCTCCATGTCCTTCTTCTGGGTGAATACCAATGAATGTTCCCTCCTTTATCCTCGAGTGAACCTGCCTTCTCCCTATTATCCTCTTATTTTGAATGTATGTATAAAATGTGTTGTGATACTCTTTAATTTTAATTGCTGACGTCATTTAATAGCACCTTCTTGCTCTCCTAATTCCCTGCTTGAGTTATTTCTGCTTTTTTTTATGTTCATTATAGGCCCTGCCCGATTTTAGAGCCGAAAATCTGAAATGTGCTTCTTTCATCCTTTGGACAAAATGCACACTTTCCCTTGGTTTCATAGCATCACCTACACAGCCTTGTCCTTCCTCCTTCCCTGAACATGCTGATTCCAATGTTCATACGTTGCGAACTCTAGCTCCAAACCTGACTCTAGCCCCCAAAATATCCATTAATCATCATTTTCCGTCTTTCCCACCACGTAGTTAATGTTGCATCCATGTTACCCCTCGAGGAAAAAGTGAGGTCTGCAGATGCTGGAGATCAGAGCTGAAAATGTGTTGCTGGAAAAGCGCAGCAGGTCAGGCAGTATCTAATGAACAGGAACTTCGACGTTTCGGGCTTAAGCCCTTCACCAGGATTCCTGATGAAGGTCTTATGCCCGAAACGTCGAATTTCCTGTTCCTTAGATGCTGCCTGACATGCTGCGCTTTTCCAGCAACACATTTTCAGCTCCATGTTATCCCTGCCTGTTGTACTATGAACGACAATCTTCTTCAAGTCTGTTGTGTGGTACATTCTGAAAATCCATGTGATCCCCATCAGTACCATTGCCCTCATCAACACTTTGTTAAATCATTAAAAAGCATCAGCAATTTAGTTAAGCACAATTTCACCTGACTTTTCCTGACCTAACCACTTTTTTATGTATGACTACTAACTTTATCCGAAATAATTGTTGCTATAAGCTTCCCTGGAGTTAAGCAGACAAGATTGTAAATGTTAGGATAAGCTTTACAACCCGTTTTAGAAAAGAAGTTGCCATGTTGGTAACCCTCCAGTCTTCTGGCACCTCATCAGAATCTGGGGAAGACTAGTGACCACATACTTTCTCCTCTCTACGCAAAATTCTTGGTTGCATCTGATCCAGTTCTGTTACCTCTGAGTGCCAACATCAACTGGACAGGTGACTGGATTGGATTGGAGCGTTTCATTGTGGAAATAGGCCTATCAGCCCAACGAGTTAACACGAATTCTCAAAGAGTAACCCAACCAGCCACACACCCCACCCCCCACCCCCCCCCCCCCCCACCCCCGCCAATCCCTGCAACCCTGCATATCTTACAGCTAACGCACCTACATGCACCTGGATGCGATGGGCTAGTTAGCATGACCAACTCACCTAAATTGCATTTATTTGTAATGTGGGTGGAAACCAGTGCACCCAGCAGAAACGCACACAGGCAGGGGGAGAATATACAAACTCCACACAGTCGCCCAAGGGTGGAATCAAACCTGGGTCCCTGGTGCTGAGGCAGTGCTAACCACTGATCCACCTTGTCACCACCTGTTAAAGTATTCAAAATCGATGCATTGTAACTGCTGAGTAGGACAATAACCCATGCAGGTAATGAGCTATTCTCTGAAACTAAATACTTTAGCTTCACGTTATGCTCATAAAGTGGAAACGAATATCGCTAAATACAGCGAATAATTGACCGTGGCTTAGCTGCAATAGGAACACAGGAATATAATATTTAGAAGTGGGAGCAGGTAAATCATTCCACAGAGCCTGCTCTGCCATAAGACATGATCAAAGCTGATCTTAACCCGGTTTCAAATCCACAATCCGACCTAATCCCCATAGCCCGTTATGACGCATTTCATCCGAAACACATCTATTTCTTTCTTGAACCTGTTGATAGATTCTGACGCGACTTAACCGTCGGGCAGTAAGTTCCAGATTCAGAAAACCCTGAGAGAGTATATTCTCCACATCTCAGTTTTGAAGCTACCTTCTCTCACTCTAACTCTATGACCTCCTTATCAAGACTGTGCCACATAGGGGACCATCTGATCAACATACCCAGCTCATAAATGCCCTTAAGAATTTTAAATACCTCAATCAAATGGATTCGAATTCTTCTGAGGTACAGCGAATACAAGCCTAATCTATTTCAACCTTCATCATATCAGAGCCCATTCAGCCCTGGAAAATAATCTGATGAACGTTCCCTGAACAGCTTCCAGTACCACCACACCCATCTTCAAGTGAGGAGACTAAATATAGACACAATATTCCAGTTTAGGACACAGAGATAGTCTGAGAAGAGGCAGTTTCATAACTGAGGTGTGGTCTCACTAAAGCCATATTAAAAAAAAAACACTTGTTCATTTTTGTAATGTTGTCCTTTTGCAACGAATGCCAGAAATCCATTCGTACAGATTGTAAACAATCGTGGTCTGGGACCTGAATCGTACGGCATGCCAATAGTTTACAGTTCACCAACAAGAAAAGTGCCCATTTATCCAGACAGTCGGCTTTCTGTCAGGCAATCAATCCTCTTTTCCAGATAATAATCAAGCATAGCTTCCTGGGATCGAACCTTCTGCATCAGTCTTCTGTACAGCAGTTTGTCAAACACCTTGTGGAAGTCCAGGAATTTTACTTCCACCATATCCCCATTATCCATCTTCCTGCTGACATCCTCAAACAACACCAGCAACTCTGTAAACGACGACATACCCTTCATGAAAATATGCTTGTCTGGTAAATTGAGTTTTACTTAACTAAGTGTTCTGTTAACTCATCCTTTGAGATTGACTCCATTCACTTCCCTGTTCCGGAGATCAAAGTAAATGCTCTTTCAATCAGCTACCCCTTCTATTGAAGAAGAATGTTACATTTGTAAGTCTCCAATCCAGCGAATTTTGGGAAATCATTAATTATGTCTCCAATATCTCTGCTCACTCGTCCTTTAACATCCGAGGTAGAAGGACATTAGGACCTATTTGCCTTTAATCCTATCAATTTACTCCAAAGATTATCCCGAGTTGTGGCAATTTTATTAAGTTTCACTGCAGGAACTGCAGTTCTTGTGAAGAAATTATGTTTTTCTACTGTGAAAGTTTAGACAAAGTATTGGTTTTCGACCTCTCTCATTACTGAGATTGTCATTATTGGTCATCATTTTCGACCTACTAAGGTCCAATATTTACTTCCACTCTCCATTTCCTGTTTATGTGCTTATCGAAGCTTTCGGCATCAGTGCTTATGTTTTGTCCTAATTTCCCTTTTCGGTTCATCATAGCTTGTTCGATTCTGTTCTTAGTTAAAGTTTGCTGACTTTTAGAATACGCCCAATGCTCCCGAGTTTCACTAACCTTCACGGGATGAAATGTTTAGTATGTCTGCTCTCTGTGACTTCCTGGATGATTTTGCATCTTTATACAATTCATATACTTCAATTGAAATATATTTAGCAACTCCCTCTGTTTGCATTTGCCACTGTTCTTCAGCTTTTCCAGATCTTCATTTTTCCCCCAAAGTACTCGGGCCAATTCCTGTCTCAGACCTGCATAATTGCCTTTGCCCAACACTAAAAGACTTGTATGGGGCTCTGTTTTCATTCGAGTATGTTGAGGTCACTGCTTCCCAGTGGATTGTAAACGAGAAGGTCATTTATCAATGGTTCATCGTTGCATAACAAAAAATCTAAAAGTTGCCAATTCTATTGTTTTGCTCCGTGACATATTGCTTTAAGAAATAATCCACCTTACACTCTGAACATTCCTTCGAGGTTATCCTCACAATTTAATTAATCCGAACAGTACATATGTTTAAATCATCCATAATTGCCATTGTGCCTTTCTCACAATCCCTCCTTCACCCCCCCCCCCCGCCCCCCACTCCTTGTTTGTTGTGCCTTGCTTTGTAAGTACTCTTCAGGGTCCTGCAAATTACTCCTGTTAAGGGGTCGGAGTAACTTGCTTTTTATTTCATCACAGACAGATCACCTATTTTTCGTCCTTCGTGTCAGTATCAATTCTCAATATTACCTTGATGATATTCTTCATCATTCAATCAAATCCACTTCATGTTCCTCCTTGTCTATCCTTTAAGAATGTTGCATTGTGTTGGATATTTAACTCCCAAATGTGCGCTTTCTGTCACCACGTTTCTGTAATTCCCACAAAGTCGTACCTGTTTGTCTCCATTTGTCACTTCACTCAAATATCTGCATTGGTGCTCATAAACAAAACCTTGGCCAGTTCAGCCTTGGAGTACTGTGATCAGATGTGGTCAGCTCACCTTGGGCAGGATATATCAAACTTGCAGGGAGAAAAATATACATACCTGCATTAGTCGAAACTAACCATTAACTATTCAAATACCATATGCCCATCCATTGGACAAGAGCCTTGGCATTGCAAGTGGGTATCTCAATACCTACTCAATGATATGACGTTCAGACACCTTGAAAGTGGACAGCATAGATAAATGACAATGTTTTCTGAACTTCATGGATCAGGATTTTCAGGAAAGCACATCGAAATTCTGCCGCCTTTTCCTGCACATTTGAAAAGTTATGTTGCGACAGATGTGCTGTAAATCTTCAAGATATCACAAGGAAAAGACCGGGTATTTAAGGTAGAAAATCTCCACATGCTCTATAACTATGTGGCATGGTCTGAGGTATCGGAGTAGACCATTCTGGGTAGATATTATAAAGTGCAACTACAGA
Source organism: Hemiscyllium ocellatum (assembly GCF_020745735.1). Lineage (NCBI taxonomy): Eukaryota > Metazoa > Chordata > Chondrichthyes > Orectolobiformes > Hemiscylliidae > Hemiscyllium > Hemiscyllium ocellatum. Next base: position 603,512 of record NW_026867634.1, read on the forward strand.
CAAAACTTGTTGGATTTTTGCAACTCAATTGCCCAATGAAAGTGAATAGAACCTAGAGCAATACAGCGCAGAACAGGCCCTTTGGCCCACGATGTTGTGCCGATCTGTGAAAAAATCGAAGTCGATTCCCCAAAACTACCCCATTATCATCCATATGGTTATCCAAGGTCGACTTAAATGCCCCTAATGTAGCTGAATTTACGACATTGGCAGGCTGGGCATTCCACGCCCTTAGCACTCTCGGAGTAAATAACCAACCTCTTAAATCTATCACCCCTTAATTTGCAGCTATGCCCTCTCCTCGAAGCCAACACCATCATTCTCGGGAAACGACTCACCGTCCACCCTATCTTACTCTTATATGTTTGTATTAAATCCCCTCTTAGCCTTCTTCTTTCCAAAGAGAATAGATCCGAGTCCCTCAGGTTTTCCGCATAAGACCTTCCCTCCAGACCAGGCAACATCCTGGTAAATCTCCTCTGCACATTTTCCAATGCCTCCACGTCCTTCCTGTAATGGGGCGACCAGAATTGTATACAATATTCCAAGTGAGACTGCACTAGCGTTCCGTACAGTTGCAGCATGACCATCACAGCTCCAGAACGCAATCCGTCTTCCAATAAAACCTAACATACCGTATGCCTTCTTAACAGCACTGTCAACAGGAGGCAACTTTCAGGGATCTATGTACTTTTACACCAAGGTGCCTCTGCACATCCACAGAACCAAGAATCTTTCCATTCTTCTCAAAGTGAGTCGCCTCATATTTATCTGCATTGAACTCCATGGAGTGGAAATGGATTGGAGTTTCATGCTCTGAGATTATTGCACTCAGGTTTGAATCCTCAAGACTTCAGGGTCTCCAAGGGGAAGGCTTTGCAGATGTACCAGCACTATGGACTATAGAATGTTGGATCATTTGTTAATTTTAAATCTGAGAGAATGATTGAAATGTTATCCAAAGTTTAATGGGATGTCAGCCAAAGATCTTTGGTCTATGGTGTCAGGCCAAAATGCTGCACAAACACATTAGGTATGTCAACAGCTCTGGAAAGAAAATGGAGTTAATTTTTCGAGTGCAGTTGCCCCTCTTCAGAAATCGAAGCAACTTAGAAAATTAGGCATGTATGCTGCTGATGGGTCGTTAGGTGCGGCTGTGGTGGGCGGGCAAATGAGCGATCAGATAAGTAATGCAGGAGTCCAGAGAGACAGGGAAATAAAATGATAGGTCGGCAAAGACAATGATATTGGTAAGCCAGGCAAGAAAAGACGCTGTACAGGCTATAATGGGGCCTCTGAGTTTGTGACAATGAGTTGACTGTGCTGAGTGTTACCCATTTCATGATAGTGCACATAGTGTTCATGCAAATGAATGGAGTATTAACACTCTGAGGTTATTGAACTCGATTTTGAATCCTGAAGAATTCAGGATCTCCACGTGGACAGCTGTTTGCGAATAGCACTATGGACGACAGAGAAAATTAGGTTTGATAAAAAACAGCCTTTAAACAGTGTCTCTCTGATTGCTTCCTGGTTGGTAGACATCTTGTGGGTGTGCACGGTATTGGCAGAACGCTTTAGTCCTCCAATAACCTGCCGAGCTCAGAGGCAATGTACGTTGCATGCCAGCCAGCCTGTGCCTCCTGCAAGGAATTTAGGTTAATCTCAAGAAGTGAGATTAAACAGAAGGACTCTCTGAAAAACAGAAGAATCATTTCAGTAAGGCATGTGTCCTACGGCTATTGGAATGAATCCCCCTTTTTACCACACTATCCAACATACTGAATTATTTGTTTGTCTGTTTGCCATTGACTCATTGAACGTAATGCCATAGGAAAAGCTCTTGAAACAATGAGATTGCACCGGTCAAGAGCAAACACCGAGGTATTCTCATCCCATTTCCAGCAATTTGTTTCATAAGACTTGTTTACCTTGGTATCTCAGGTCACATCTGATAGCATCTTCAATGTTTAAATGTTTTCTGCTCTCACAGGCACTGATATGGAATTACAAAAGTAAGTACATCAGATGAGGTCCTTCAGCCAAAAAACACTAAACTGCCAAGAAATACTGACTGCAATTCGACAGAGAAGGCAGCAGGACTACACAAAATTGCATTCTCAAAAAAAGAATCTGTATGTAAATCGAAACATTTTCACTTTGCTGGACTAAGCCAGTATTGTGAATGTTGTGAAATTTCAAGTATTCATCTGAAATGCTTTTTAAAAAGCTGTGTGATTTTATTTCGCATCTACCCTGCTGTACAGTGGGTTTCCAAACTGTAGGGATTCTATGATATTCTAGGATGTTTCAACTTTTCTGACTACCGACTGAACTGCCCGCACATTAACAGAGAGGTCTCCTGCTCCTAAACAGCCAGCGATGTTGTATCATTTAGTCTGCATTGCCTCTCTGTGTTCTGTCCATCAAAATGCATCGTCTCCCATACCTCGGCAATGCAGTGTATCTGCCATGTGTCCACCCATTCTGCCAACTTATGAATATTCATTCAAAGGTGATCAGCGTAATCCTCATTATTCACTATTCTCCCTATCGTTTTATCATTATCAAATCTGGAGAGTTTACCCTCCACAAAAATCTGAAAATTGTTTATAAACTCAGGAAAAGTGAAAATCTCTCAACACTGACCCATTGGGAACAGTACACTCAACATGTCTTCATTCTGTCAACTTCCCAACCGTACCTAAGCTCCGTTTCCTATATTTGTGCCAATTTCTAATCCATGCTGCTCAAAGCCTATCAATCTCAAACACTTAAAGTTATTAACCAGCGTGCCATGTGGCACTCCATCAAAAGCTTTCTGAAAATCCACATATACATCATCCACAGCACGATTCTATGCGCTGCCTTGTTACTTCATCTGAAAACTCAACAAAGTTTGTCAGACACGACCTGCACTTAACAAAGCCATCTCTGCTGTCTAGTGTTAACTTAACATTTTTTCCAGGTGGAGTTTTAGCTGACTCCCGTATAACGGTCTCCATCATTTTTCCTCCTTTTGATATCATACTGCTAGGTCTGTAGTTTACTGTGTTATTCTTCATTGCCTTTTGAAACAGCAGTGTGATATTTGTAATAAACTAGCTTCTTGCGTTAATCCTGTGTTCAGAGAAGTCTGGAAATTTTCTGTCAACATTTTAGCAATTTGCTCCATCACCTCTCTCAGTAAGCACGTCATTCAGGCCTGGCGACTTCTCGAACGAGAGTGCTGAAAACCCTTCTCACACTGCATCCTCTTTATCTGTCAGGAGAATGATCAGTTACTCAACACCCACATTTTGAATAAAGCCATTGGCACCACCTTCTAAATAGACCAAGGCAATTATGAAATATTAATTTTGAACCTCTGCCATAACCATTCCTAGAGTGGGCATCTTCTCCTACCTAAGCCTTATGACTCCATTCTGCCCTTCACGAATCTTTTGCAATTAATGTATTTGAAGAACATTTTGCTACGTCTTTTAGGGCATCCAGATGCATCCTCTTCGCTTCCAAATTCGAGTATTACCCTCTCTGCTGCGTTTGAGATACGACTCCTGATTCTGATAGCTATTATTTTCGTGCCATGCATCACACGCCACTTACTTCCTTTCTTACCTTCTCATCAGCAATATCCAGATTACTGCAATTTTCGTTGCCTAAAATTTATTTCTGATGGGCCTGTAGTAAGCATACACTCTATCCAACTATTTTTCGAAATTCTCCATTTTCATGCATTGTTTTATCTACCTAGTGCGTTTCTAATTAACGTGCTCCTGTTTATATATTGGACCCACAAGATCGTTCATTTTCTGGATACAATCTTAATCATTGAGTGATGTTTTCCTATTTTGAACTGAATATGGAGAAACATTAAGCTATTATCGTTATTTCCTAAATGCTTCTCCACTCTGATGCTCTGCAATTGGCCTATTTCATTTTGTAGGATCATATATAGCACAGTCCTCTCTTTTGTAAGACTAGAAATGCCCCGGTCGAGAAAGTTCTGCCACGCACATTACAGAATATCACCCCTTCGGAAATTAGTGTACCTTTTCACCAGTCTCCGCTTTGATAATTGAAATCAACAAAAACAACAATCTTACGAAGCACCAAGTGGACAAATTCCGCTCCTGCATGTATTCATAATATGACAAAAAAAAATGCCCTCTTCAACTTCCTTCCCGTTATTTGGAGGTCTTTCCTAATTCCTGACGAAGTGCGTTTACCCAGAAACTCAATTTCGCTACTCCTCGGATGCTGCCTGGCCTGTGGTGTTTTCCCGGCAGCATACTCTGGACTCTAATCTCCAACATCTGCAGTCCTCACTTCCGCCTCGGTGGTTCTTACTAATTGCCCAACAAGATTGGTTGCGGTTTCTGACCTCCAACCAGATAGATTCGCATTTAAGGCAATGATACGATCTCTTCACAAGAGTGCCATAAACTCTGTTCATTTTTACTCACTATGATTCTACTGAAAGACATATGATGCGAGCATTAAAGATCTGTGCTCCTCTGGCTTTAACCACATTTCTGTCTGTGGCACTCCGTCTCTTTCCCCAGAGCAACTTCGGCTTCTGCGTCTCCAGTTTTATTAAAAATGCTATATTTCCATATTTACAACTTTATCCTGCCCTTTTATCTTTATTGCACATTGGAAAGCACCACTGGGTTATGTACTGTCAACTCTTAAGTTTCCCCTCTCTTATTTTCCATTTTCAGCATTTTACATCTCTTGCCTTCTCCAATACTTGAAAAAAAAGCCCTTTATACTACGCACAACTCCCGCCATGCGCACTCATGTACGATTTAAAATTTCTAACCAGGCGCTATTTACTCGCTCAGTCAGCAGATTAGTTCAGTTTCTGCTCAGGGGAAGCCCAACTCTTCTGAACAGAGTTCTCTTTCCTAGAAGTGATTTCAAAATCCGAATAGTGTCTGTGTAAAGAGGTCACTTTTATACAATCCCAAGAGAAACCAGCTTACATTCCTGGTGTTCCTTTGCCTAAAAGATGAGAATCGTACACCAAACAGTATTTCTGAGATTACTACCCCAGAGTGCTTGTGGTTGGCTTTACTCCAAACTCTGTCTGTGAATGATAACGATGGCTCCCAGGTCTCGTTGAGCCTCTGCTGCACTTCCATGCATTTCCAATCCATCACCATTCAGATACCATTTGGCATTCTTGTTTCAGTTCCCAGAGATGATATTTTCACGTCTATCCATCCATAATAAGCTGCATCGGCCATGGGTATGTTCACTCACACAACTTGGCCAAATCACAATTAAGAAAATCTGCATGCTCCACAGCTCCCTCCCACCCAGTTTTACGCTGCACACAAACGTAGAGACTTTACTTTTATTTTCCACGTCTAAATTCCTGATGTTGTGTGAATGGTTGAACTCCAAGTTATGATCTCTGCAGTTCCTACTCGACATGTGGACGTATTCGGAAATCGACCCGTTGATTTATCCTCTGATTATCCTCTTTGCTAATTTTTTCTTCATTCCTGCTAGAACATTTCCATGATTATGTTCACTTTACGTTTAAAAGGCAATCCCTTATTCTGGGCCGACTCGAAAGCTTCTGAAAATCCACATCTACTCTCTCTCCCCTTATGAACTTTGCCATTTGGACCTTCACAGAACTGCAATCGATATGCCGAACATGGAATGCTCACTGTTCCTGTCTCTATCCTGATTGTAAGTAAAGTTATGCATAGCCTTATGCTCAAGTCTCTGCTTCGGGTCATAACGGCTAGACAGATAAAGTCAACCATACGTCATACTTTCTAAACCACTTTAGCAACCCGCATGCCTACCTTCAAGGACTTATCGACAGCAATCTTCCACTGATCATTTATACGTTCCAGCCTCCCTTCCATATTTCTGAACAACGTTGCAATGACTAATCAACTAAACTATAACTGGATAAATAGATAGGTAGATATATAGATAGATGGATAGATAGGTAGATAGATAGATCGATCGATAAATAGATAGATAGATAGTTGATAGATAGATAGATAGATAGATAGATAGATAGATAGACAGACAGACAGACAGACAGACAGACAGAGAGATAGGTAGGTGGTTGGGAAGGTAGGTAGTTAGATAGATGCATGGATGGACGGATGGATAGAGAGATGGATCGATTAGGTGGATAGATCTATACAGCAATAGATGGAGAGATTGATAAATGAATAGATGGATAGATGAACAGATGGACAGATGGATAGATTTACAACATACAGGAATGACCTCACATAAGACTTCCCACCATCCTGGATAGAGCAGTGTCTGGCAGCAGAATCGGTATCACATCCCGATTGCTCCCTCAACCATGGACGTTTAACGGAAGCTGTGCTTTCCATGTATGAGATGCAATGCGGAAAATCAGAAAGGGTGTCTGGTTATGCCTCAACTCTGTACTCACGTCTGCCTACACTGCACAAATCACGAAAATGTAAATGCCCTCACACATCTATATTCTCCAGGAATATAATGTCTTCTCAATAAAGTACAGGGAAATATCTATGTAACAGGTCGAGGAACACGACCAGTAGATCTGCCGTTTCCATGGCCACAAAATACCAAGTGACAAATCTGGAGAGTCTGCACTTTCCATGGTACACCATCACAATCGCCACCATTTTATCTGATGAAGGTAACATGGTTATCATACAACAGGATGCATTTAAGTTATTATACACTAGGATACACGTCACTCCGTCGACAATGGACAGACAGTTGCAACATCGTTCATCATCTAGAAAACACAGCACAGCCTCGTCCAACAGCAATTATCAAACCTGCTTCTACTATCACATACATGAAAATGTGCAGCAGAATAACGAATATAAACAATGACCTGTTCCCTGCTGAGCCATGCAACCACCATTTAGATGAAAATGAAATTAAAAGGTCATTTCGTGCTGCTGGTTCAAAAGCAAGGAATCACTTTCTAAATGGCACTTTTGGGGGTCCTACACCAGAGGGATTGCAACAGAGGGATTGCCCATTCCCACTTTGTCTCAGACAGTTGTGAAAGATGCATTATTAGAGTGGTTGAGCAATACGTGCATGCTGCTATAGAAAACCCTCCTGGATGTTCCTTACAAGTTCTACCCCATCATGACCACGAATATGAAGTGAATCTCAGTCAATGTTCAGAAAATTAAAATCCCCATCACCACCACACTGTTGCTCCTTAATCTTTTCATAATCTGTTGAGATACCTATGCCTTTTTATCACACGTAGGAGGCCTGTAGTACAGCTCCAAATTGGTATTGCACCCTTCCTATTTCTGAGCTCTGCCCATATTGCCTCTCTGTTCGAGTCCTCCATAGTTCCCTCTATCAGCACAGCTATGATATGCGCTTTGGCCAGTAATGAAACCACTTGACCCCTCTACCAACCTCTCTATCCTGCCTAGAACATCTAGATCCTGCGAGATCCAGTTGCTAAATATGTCCTATCTTCAGCGAGTCTCAGTCATACCAATAACATAATATTTCGAGGTACTAATCCGAGCCCTGTCTGAGCCAAAACACTTCTCACATTAAAACAACTGCACCTCAGACCAACTATCGCTTTGGCAATCATGATCAGCTCCCTGCCTACTCTTTCCATCACTTATGCCGACTTCATTATCTAGTTCGTTGTACACTTTCGTTTCTACCTCCTTATTGTCCACTAACCTCGTCCTTTAGTTTCAATTCCATCCCACATTAGTTTACAACTCCACAACGACGAAAGCAAAAGCAACCCCTCATGCATTGATTCCAGTCCAGCACAGTTGTAGACTGCCGCATTTGTAATAGCCCCATCTCCTCCAGAACAGGTCCCAATGTCCCACAAGTCTGAACTTCTCCCTTTTACAACATCTCGTACGTCAGACATTCACCCTGCCTATTCTTTCATTTCTACTCTGACCATCACGTGACACTTGTACCACCGCTCAGATTACTATGTCTGATGTCCAACATTTCAATTTGGATCCTAACTTCCTACAATCTGCTTCTGGGACCTCATCCTGTTTCTATCCATCGTACTGGAGCCGATATGTTCCACGACAGTTGGCTATTTACTCTCCCCCTTCAGAATAGTCTGCAGCCGATTTGAGGAATTCTTGATACATGATAATGGATGGTAAAATACCATCCTGGCTTTTCTTTTTCGATCACAGAACCGCCTAACCACTTCCCTTACAGTTAAATATCCTATGATGAAAGACAGACCACTCTTTTCCCCGACCTTCTGTGTTTTCGAGGCTGCCATGATACCATGAACGAGCCAACTGCTGCTTTCCCCGGTGACACATCTCCCACAACCATAACCAAAATGGTGTACCTGTTTTGGAAGGGACACCTGACACCAGTCTCCCCTGTCGGATACATACAAGTGCATAATCATTGACACCAATCTCCTCCGAACTGATTGAAACCAGCACCACAGACGCTGTCAGAAATCTCCTCCTGCTGACACAAACTTGTCCCACAATCACTGTCATTAATCTCCACTTGTCTCAGAAACCAACAGCCCCACATTAACTTACACCAATCTTGTCTGCCCGATATAATTCAAATTCATAGTCATTAACATCAATCTGCTCCTCACTGATATAAACCAACACCACAGTCACTGATACACATCTCCTGTCTGATACAACATAGCCTCACAGTCTCTGGCACCAATCTTCTCCTATTTGATATCAGCCAATATCTCAGTCACCAACATAGCCTCACAGTCTCTGGCACCTATCTCATCCTGACTGATACCGAGCAGCTGCACAAACCACTGGCATCCATCTCCTCCCATCTGATACAAACCAGCCCCAAAGTCACTGACATCAATGTCCTCCTGTCTGATACAAACCAGTCCAACAGGCACTGAGACCAATCTCCTCCCGTCTGATATAAAACAGCCCCACAATCATACAGTCCTGGAGTTGTAGACATGTATAGCACGGAAACTTTTACTTCAGTCCATCTCTTTCATGCCAACCAGGTATCCTTATTTACACGAGCTCCATTTGCCAGCACTTAGCCAAATCCCACTTTGCCATTCCTATACATTTATGCTTCAGCTGTCATTCAAATATTTTAATTTGTACCAGCCACCAACACTTCCTCTGGTAGGACATTCCATACACGCACCACATCCTGCATGAAAACATTGTGCGTTTGGTCACTTTTAAATGTTTCCCCTATCTGCCTTAATCTATGCCCTCTGGTTATGGATTCTCCACAGACAGAGAAAATATCTTGGCTACTTACGCTTATCTATCCTCCTTCAGATTTTACAATCCTCTATAAGTTCACTGCTCAGCCTATGACGCTCCGAGGAAAACAAACATGGCCTCTTCACCCTATATCTCAAATCTTTCTAGCCCTGCAATATCCTTGTAAATCTGTTCCGAATATTTAAATTTCATAATATCCTTCCAATGGGAGGGATATAAGATTTGCACATGATATTCCGAAAGTGGCCTAATCAATGGCGTGTGCAGCCGCAACACGACCTTACAACTCCTTTATTCAATGTTCTGAGCACTGATGGAAAGCATACCAAACACTTTCATCTCTATCATATTTATATGCGACTGCACTTTCAAAGAACTATGGAACTGCACGCCAAGATGTGTTTGTTCAGCAGCACTCCCAGAACATTGCCATTATGTGAATATACCCATCTCTGTTTTGCCTTTCCAAAATATAGCACCTCACTGGTATCTCAATTAAACTCCATCTGCCAATCCATAATACATTGGTGCACCTGATCAAGTGCTCCTTGTCATTTGAGGTAAGCTACTTCGCTGTCCACTACAACTTCAATCTTAGGTCATCTGCAAACGTACAAACTGTACTTCGTACGCTCACATCCAAATCATTTACTTTAATGATGAAAAGAAGAGAACACATCATCTCTAAGGCACATAGCTGAGCACAGGCCTCAACTCTTAAACCAATCTCGTTTTCATCAGACAGATGGTGATTTGTGATGGGGACTTTGGTATTGGTTTGTTCCAGGCAGGAGGAGATTGGCATCAGTGATTGGGAAGCGGGTTTATATGTGACAGGAGGACATTGGTGTCAGTGACTGTGGTGCTGTTTTATATCTAACAAGAGGAGATTGGTGTCAGAGACGGTAGGGCTGGTTTGTATCAAACAGGAGGAGATTGGTGTAAGTTACTGTGTGGCTGATTTCGATTAGAAAGGCCATCAATCTCCTTGTGTCAGAGGAAAAGCAGCCCCACAATGCCTGACACAAATCTTCTCCTGTCTGATATCTACAAGCCCCACAGTCACTGACATAAACCTCTTCCCGACTGATATAAACCAGAAGCACAGGCCCGGACATTAATCTCTTCCAATCCGATGTAAACCAGCCCCATAGTCACTGGCATCAATCTCCTCCCGCCTGATATAAACCAGCCCCATAGTCACTAAAACCAATCTCCACCTGTCCGATATACACCAGCCCCACGGTGACTGACACCAATCTCCTCCTGTCTGATATAAACCAGCCCTACAGCCCCTGACACCAATCTCTATGGCTCTGGCAGAAACCAACCACACTGTCACCGATCTCCTCCCATCTGATATCATCTCGGAATCCCATTCCCATTCTTCTTGACATTAAAGAAGCGGCTATTATTTCAAATGTGCAATTGAGCATGAATTGTCAGCATTATTTCGTCAACAGTTTCCGATTGCAGATGTAAATACCAAGGAAAACTTTAGACATCAAAGTTTAGTTATTTTACATGAAAACAACTTAGGTTTAAAGCAAATATTGAATCATAGCTATAAACTAATTTCTGGTGAGATTTTCTAAATTCGGTGAAATGATCATAGATATTTGTTTAGAATGGGACACTGCAGCCCTCAGAACAGAATCAGCAACTTGACCAGAATGTGAAAGTTTGTTTCACTGATATGAGAAGTAACATCAGCAAAAAGAAACATTAACTGTCAGATCTTTGATGAGTCAGCCTTGGATGTGACGTGCCACAGGAACAATGGTAGCTGACAACCTCAGAATCACGTGTGAATTTGCTGAAATCTCAGAATGTTGAATGAAGTTGTGAATCTTTCTCACACACAGGGCAGATATATGGCCGTTCTACAGTGTGAACATACTGTTGGTTTAGAAGCCGGGTCAGTTGACTAAATCCCCTCCCACAAATACCGCACTTGCATCTTTTCTCGACTGCGTGAACTGTCTGGTATACCAGGAGCCCAGATGGCTGAGTTAGTCGCTTACCTACATAACATCGCTGATGTCTCAGTAGAGTTATTGACTAAGAGACTCCACTCTGAAAAAGTCCCGCTAAAAATTGATGCACAGAGTTTTTTTTTTCCCTGAAGTGTGCAACGCAGAACAGTAGCGTGTTCAAGAAGCATTCTGCATCTTTTCCTTCATCGGACAGTAATGGGTGCAAGAGTTGGTGCGTCATGTAACTAATGTATAAGTCTTGGGTTCGGCACGTTCATAAAAGCGCAGGGAGTGACACGTAGGCGATAAGTTTAGATAGAGGATATGGATAGGCGCAGGCTTAGATGGCCAATGGGCTTGTTTTGGCTTTCTAAATTTCTTTTTCCTGTTCCTAATCAGAGGCAGATGAACGGCTTCTCTGCAGTGTGACTGCACTAATGAATTTCCAGCAGGGATGCATATTTGAATACTTTTTCACAATCCCCAAATTTACTTCCCATGGTGCTGGTTTCGTTGTCTGCATTCAGGTAAAGCAATCGTTTCCAGCTTTTCTACCCATGAGCCTTATACCTCAGGTACAGCGAACTGGAACTCACTTTCCAAAAGTGTGAGGTTCAGTAATTATTCGAACATTTAAATTGTATTAAGCTGGGTACTTGCATTGCTGACGCGTACACGCCAAAGGGACAGTGTTCAAACATGAGATTAGAATAATCAGGTGGTTGATATTGACTGGAGCAGAATCGATTGGCCAGAAGTTCTCTTTCTGTACTGTAGACGTCTATAACTCTGACGTTGAGGTCCTTTCTACTGTAATGGTACAAAGATTTTTGTCTAAGCTGTGCATCTTGTTTCATGATAGGAAATGTGCTGGAGAAAATCCTGATGTACCGGATTTATTCACATTTCTAGAAAATAGGTTTTTCTGTGATAGGCAACATAGTTTTGTGCAGGGAAGACAACTGACTTGCAAACTTAAAGAATTCTTTGATAAAGTGACCAAGTTGACTGACGAGGCTTGAAGTGCAGATGTCAAATACATGGACTTTAGGAAAGTGTTTGATAAGGTTCCTCATGGATAGGCTGATTGAGAAACTGACGTCGTATGCGGTCTAGGCTGCAGTAGCTAGATGAATAAAGAACATACCGGACTACAGGAGACAGATAACTCTAGTGAAAGGGAGCTTCTCAAAATCAGAACGTTGACCAGTGGTGTTCCACAGGGATACATGTCTGCACCACTGTTTTTTATAATACAAACAAATCTTCTGGAGGAAAACATAGGCGTACTGATTACCAAACGTGAATATAAGCGTAGGAATGGTGTAAAGTAGTGTCAGAGAATGCAGCAGAATATAGATATATAAGAGAGTTGCGAGAAAAAAAGGCAAATGAAGTTTAATCTGGGCAAATGCGAATAGATGGATTTTGGAAGATCCATTTCAAAAGGGAAATATATAGTAAATGGAAAAGTCTTCGGCAAAATTGCCGGACAGAGAGATGTGGCGTGCTCAGGTCCAGTGTACCTTGAAGTTGGCAATGCAGGTGAATAGAGTGCTCAAGTCGGCATGTGGCATGCCTTACTTCATCCGATGGGATATTGAGTAAAGACGTTGACAGGTCATTTCACAGTTGTAAATTACATTGGTTTGGCCACATTTGGAGTACTACATACAGTTCTGTTCGCCACATTACGAAATGGATGTGTATGCTTCGGAGAGGTGCAAAGGAGTTTCACCAGGAGAGTCTGTTGTCAGGAAATTGAAACATTGTTTTACGTTAGGATGGAAAATAATCACTCAATTTTAGAACCATAATATGGTTGGATTCTGAGCAAAAAATAAGAAAGCACAATTCATGCTTCGGAGAAACTGTACACATGATTTTTATATGAATGATGTTTCAGACAATCATCTGATCTATCGAGACACTTATGCATTCACACTGGTATGAAACCATGGAAAAATGAGGACTGTGATAAGATCTTCAGATTCCCATCAAAATTGGAAAGTGTTGCCCCTTCCACATAGTGTTCTTTCGCTCACATTTCCAGAAAATTGGATGCGAGTCGACGCTCAAAAACAATAAGCAATTTTTTAACACAATTGGGACGGCAAGATGGCCCAGCTGTTAGCACTGCTGCTTCACAGCACCAGGGTCCCAGATTTGGTTCCAGCCTCGCGTGACTGTGTGGAGTTTACACATTCCCCCGGGGCTGCGTGGGTTTCCTCCGGGTGTTCTGGTTTCCTACTACTCTACAAAGAAGTGCAGGTCAGGTAAATTGGCCAAGCTAGATTGTCAATAGCGTTAGGTGCACGAGTGAGAGGGAAATGGGTCTGTGTGGGCTACACTTCGGTCTGGACGAGTTGGGCCGAAGGGCCTGTTTCCACTAGGTGGGGAATTATAATATTACTGTAACAACAAAATTCGCTATAAATGAACAATTACTCTATAAATCTTTCTGTGTTTTAAATTAGCTCTAGATGGTCATATGCCAGTACACGAGAACTTGCCCTTTCTCCATTTGGTGACGCTGTCTGTTCTTCTCATGATCATCTCAGGGTTGTCTTTTTCTCTCGCTGGTTATTCTCGAGTTATTGCTATTGAGTTACTGCTCTTGAATTACCACTGTCGAGTTACCAAGTTGAGCTTGATGTTGAGGTGATTCTTATAATCTAAAGTAATCTAACGTAACCTTATTCGCTGTCCACTACACTTCCAATTTTGGTGCCACTTGTAAACTTAATAACTATACTTCTCAAGTTCGAATCCAAATATTTTATATAAATTATGAAACTTAGAAGATCCATCACCGATCCTGTGGCACTCCACTGGACACATCTGGATACAGGTCTCCAGTCAGAAAAGCAAACCTCTAACACTACACTCTGTGTTCTACCTTCCAGCCAGTTCAGTATCCAAACAGCTCGTTCTCCCTTTTATGCATGTGATCTAACCTTGCTAACCAGTCTTTCAAATCGAAGCTTGTCAAACGATTGACTGAATTTAATGTAAATCACATCCACCACCCTATCCTCTTTGTAACTTCTTCAAAAAAGTCGATCATTTTCGTGACATATGATTTTCCACGTACAAAGATATGTTGACTATCACTCTTCAGTCCTTGCCTTTCAAAATATGTGTAAATACTGCCCCTCAGGATTCTCCCCAACCACTTTCCCACAACCGACGTCAGGTTCAATAGTCTGTCGTTCCCTGGCTTGACCTTATTCCCTTTCTTAAATAGTGGTACTACGTTCGCCACTTTTCTGGCACCTCACCCACGACTATCAATGATACAACTGTCACGGCAAGGGGCCCAGCAATCACTCCCCACGCTTCAATGGAATTAATTGTACATCTGATAATATCCTGGGGATTTATCAACGTTTATGCGTTTCCTGGCATCCAGCACCCCTTACTCTGTAATATGGACATTTTTCAAGATGTCGGCACCTATTCCCCCACATTCTACATCTTCTGTGTACTTCTCCACCGTAAACACTGATGCAAAACACTCGTTTCCTATCTCCCCTATCTCTTGCGCTCCACCCAAAAGCTGACTTGTTGATCTTTGAGGGTCATATTCGTTGCCTAATTTCCCTTTTGTTCGTAATGTATTTTTGAAAACCGTTTGGATTCTCCTAAACTCTTTCTAACAACGCTATCGCATGTCTCCTTTCCCCCCTCCTGATTTCCCTTGTAATTATGCTTCTACTGTCTTTATACTCTTTTGACGACCTCTCGATCTCTCCTGCCTATACCACACATGTGCATTCTTCTTTTTCTTAAGCGAACACTCAATTTCACTCCTCTAACAGCATTTCCTACACCTACCAACCTTTGTTTTTTTTTTCATTTTAACAGGAATATATTATCTCTGGACTCTCTGTATCCCATTACTGAAGACTTCCCATTGTCTAGCCATTCCTATACCTGCGAACGTCTGTCCTCAATGAACTTTTGAAAGTTATAGCCTAATACCTTCAAATAGACTTCTTCCAATTTGGAACAACAACTTTTATATTCAGTCTGTCTTTCGCCATCACTATTTTAACATCATTAGAATACTGTTGCAGGCACTAAAGTGCTCCCACCATGATATCTCAAGCTCTTGCCCTGCCCTATTACCAAAGAATAGGTCAAGTTTTGTACTTTTTCTATTAAATAAAACCACACACGGAATCAGAAAATTTTCTCGTGCACATTTAACAAATTCCTCTCCGTTTGAACCCTCACACTATTTGCGGTCGCAGTCTATGTTTGGAAAGTTGAAATCCCCTGCCACAACTACCCTATAAATCTTGCAGATATCTGAAGTACACTTCCGAATTTGATTCTCAATTTCCTACTGACTATTCGGCGGTCTATAATACATTCCCAATAAGATGATCATGCCTTTCTTCTTTCTCAGCTCTAAGCAAGTAGCTTCCCTGGATGGATTTCTAGGAATATCCTCCCCTAGTGCAACTGTCACGCTATCCCTTATATCAAAAAAACGCCACTCCACCTCCTCGCTTTCCTCCCATTCCATTCTTCCTACACCATTTGTATTCCGTATCATAAAACTGCCAGTCCTGTCCATCCATGAGCCACGTTTCTGTCATTGCTATGATATCCCAGTCTCATGTTCCTAGCTATGCTGAGTTGATCCGCCTTCAATGTTATGACATTTGCATCGAAGTAAATGCTGTTAAATTTATTAGTGCTGCCTTGTTCTATGTTTTCTGACTGCTTGCCTTGTCTGTTTGACTCGCTTCTTATCTCATTTGCACCAGTCTCAGATTGATCTCCTTCCTCGCGATCTCTTTGGGTCCAGCCTCCACACCACTTTTCACGCCCCCACCACATCTTAATAGTTTGAATCATGCGGAGCTGCTCTAGCAAATCTCCTCCCATTATATCCCCTTCTAGTTCAGGTGTAATCCATTCTTCTTGTACAGGTCACACGATCCCAATGATAAAAAAATTAGAACCCTTATCTCATGCACCATCTGCTCAGCCACGCATCCATGTGGTCTGTCCTCCTATCCCTACTCTTACCAGATTGTAGCACCGGGAGTAATCCAGATATCATGATGATAGAAAACCTCTATTTAAATATCAGCCTATGTTCCTCCTTCAGAATGTCATCCTTTTCCCTTGGTATGGCATTGTTTCCGAAATGTACAGTATGCACCTGCTGGTTCCCCTCTCCTGTGAGTTACCTTTCCTTCAAAGCTACTTTAATGCTAAATTATTGCCTCACTTTAATTCCGGATTAGGCAAGCTAATTTTGTTACTGCAGTGATATTTATGTGAACGGGAGGTCACATTGTGCAAACTTTGAATAGATGCTGCCATAACATAATCTCGCAACCATGGACAAAAGTGTATTATTCGATCATCTCCAGACTTGTCCAGTTTATGCTTGGAAGTTACTACATGAGGATCTCTATTACGCTATTCCCCTTATTCAAATAAATCACTGTCCAGTTTTTGCCGTTTTTGAAGTAATTGTTAAATACACGTTTCAAATCTATTGGTTGCATAATTGAAGTTTTATTTGTCTTCTCTGTCGAAAATTAAATTTGCGCTTCTCATTCTCAGATTCCATTCGTCTTAATTCTCTGTCTGTATGGATAAACCTAACTGTTTTTTTTTATTTTCTGAGTTTCTTTGTTCTCCTTATTGTCTCATTCAACAAACCTGACAATTTAGACGCGACTCTAATGTTCTAATGCTACCCTTGCCAGCTTGTGTTTAACAAAAATCCACAGACCTCAAAACTGTGCTTCCCAGATCCAAGTTCGGAAAATACCTCATTCACGCCCAGTCACTGACGACGAAGGACTAAGTTGTTTCCTGGTGTGTCGGGATCGCCTATTACTGCGGTGTCACTTTTTTGTGTTTCAACAATCCCATGGTCCTTCTTTTATCACACGCCCGTTTCATGCATTCCTTCAAAACACTGTGTCCATTGTCTTTGAACTATTTGTTTAATCATCTTTGAAAATCAAGAAATAAACTTACCCCACTCTCCCGAGTGTTCATGCTATGTCCATAAATGTTATGTCGGATACAGCGAAAAATCTCAAAGTATTCAAATATTTTGCAAATATGTACATGCACTGCATGTTTCTGCAACTTGGCCGGGACGTTCCAGCTATGCAGCATTATGTCTACTTAATTATAAGTTCATTACATTGAAAGCCTGGCTCATTTTATTAATCTCAGACAAAAGGTGCTATAGCGTCACTTCCTCAACAAAGAAGGGAGAGTTTGAGAAGAACAATTCTTTATATTAAACACAGCTGCTGCAAGGATTGTATCAATGATATTAGCACCGCTTTGCACTGCAAAACATTAATCCATCCAATTGTGCTAACATGATGAATCTTACTCTGCTCTGTGATAAGGATTCAAAATGGCAACGGATCAGTTTTGACTTGTATCTGGAATGGGACAGTTGTTTGAGTTTTTTTCGATGTTTTCTGTGAAATCTAGCTTTAAGCACCTGTTACCTTGAAAGATTCAAGAGGTTCAGGTGAACTGAGTACTGATCAGTCGTCAAAGCTGGATGTGAAAATAAGTTTGCGTGTGCAAACTGCAATTGTGTCGAGACTGAGAAACAAACGAAAAATGTCAAATAAGTTCGGGTTCCCAGATATTTCTGCTTGAAAGCCTCTCGGATTTCTGCAACATAAGCTTCCAGATCTTCTGGTAAACACATGAACAGATGATGAGTCAAACTGGAATGTTATTAAACGTTTCTTCTCATTAAATAACAAAAAATGGGTTCACTTCACATAGAGAGAGATGTCATCATTGGGTATTGAGCCATAACATGATTGAAATTTTACGTCTGCATTTGTGAAAGACCACCACTCCTGGGGGAATTGAGAAAAATCATAGTTTTGTTACAGTATGGATATTTACTTGATTTTACAGGATTGCACGGCTCCGTCAGAAAATTGTAAGACCTTGGATCTCGAAACTTCTAGATTGGTTCTTTGTAGCAGAAGCTGAAAATAAAACTTTAGAGAAACAAGAAAGGCAAAATGAATTAATTTTACAATAAACAAAACATTTTTAATATAGTAAATTTGAAATATACTAATATTCATAACAAGAATGTAAGGTTTGCCCTGTGAAAGAAGAAAGGTGCTAAACAGCGAGACAAGGGTTAATATTGAATGCTCTATCGGGGTTTATATGAGTAGATTGCATTTGTATGCCAATAGAGGAACTAGTTTGGTAAGTATTATGAGATATCTGAAGAATGTAAAATTGAATGGATATAAACCTTTGTGGTGGTGATAACATTGGAGAAGTCTTCAGACATCGGAGGCAAGTGTTTGCATGTGTTCAGAATTAATTTCCGAATCCTTTGTTGACAAAAGACTATAGTCCGAGAAATGGAAAACAGCAAAGAGGGCAGCATAAAATAAGGAGGTTAGAACTGATAAATCTCACCCATTTTTAGATGCAACTGTATCAATTCCAGTGCATCATGAAAACTGAAGTTGCAGGTTTCTGCCACTGTTGCAAAAACCTTCTCCGGACTTGTGAACACTGTCAGTGTTTTTGTCATTGTGTGGTTATTCAAACTAAACATGACAATCCACATGGACCCTAACTAATGGTTTATTCAAGTGCCGAAAGTGTTCATGATTTATCTTTTGCATGTTAATTTATGCCGAAGTTAACGTGTGGGCTTTGAAATGCTTTGCAATCTGTGTTGCTTCATAGGTTTTTGCACGTTGTGTGTAAGTGAAAAGAGGGTTTATCTGATAGGATACTGGTTTTAAAATGTCACTGCTATAATCACGCAAGCCGACCTCAGGAATTGTCCTGGTCCGCAGTGACATTTTGTAACCAATAACCTCTAACTGATATTTTTGCATGCACTGAATTCAGGGAAGGACAGATGAGAGAACACTCCTTCGCCAGAGCATCAAATAGTGGAAGACACAGCCTCTGTGGTATTTGTAAACTTGTATCTCTGTCAATGATCCAATGTGGAGAACCAAAGCTGTTTTAATTGTGACACCTGATCCCATTCCTTTCCTTCAGGATGTAGTTCACTTCTTGGAGTATTGTATTGGTACTTTCGTCTCAGGATGGTTGTTTGTTTTTACTTGTATTGTTTAACTTAAAAACTGTTTTAAAGAATGAAGCCGTTTAACGTGATTTAAAGGGAGCATTCAAAGCCACGAGGAAAAGTGAGGACTGCAGATGCTGGAGAATAGACTTGAGAGTGTGGTCCTGCAAAACAAACAGCAGATCAGGCAGCATCCGAGGACTAGGATGTTGCTATGTTGGGAGGGGTGGGGTGCAAGGGCAGAGGTGTGCAAAGTGGAGTAGATGCGCTGGATGGCATCTTATAGGACATAGAACATAGAACGTTATGGCGGATTGCAGACCTTCGACACTCGATGTTGTGCCAACCTGCCATACCAATGTGAAGCCCATCTAACCTACGCTAATCCATGTACGTCCATTTGCCTGTCCAATGCCGACTTAAATGCACTTGCAGTTGGCGAATCTGCAACCATTGCAGGCAAAGCATTCCATACCCTTACTATTCTGAGTAAAAAAGTCTACCTCTGATATCTGTCCTGTATCTACCACCCCTCAATTTAAAGCTATGCCCCCTCGTCCTTGCCGTCACCATACTTGGAAAAAGGATCTCCCTCTCCACCCTATCGAACCCTCTGATTATCTTATATGTCTCTATTAAGTCATATCTAAACCTTCTTCTCTCTAACGAAGACAGCTTTTCCTCGTAAGACCTTCCCTCCATACCAGACAACATCCTATTGAATTTCCTCTGCACCCTTTCCAAAACTTCCACGTTCTTCTTATAATGCGGTGACCAGGAGTGTACACAATACTCCAAGTGAGGCCGCACCAGAGTTTTGTACAGCTGCAGCATAACCTCATGGTTCCAGAACTCGATCCCTCAATTAATAAAAACTAACACATTATATGCCTTCCTAACAACCGTGTCAATCTGGGTGGCAACTTTCAAGGATCTGTGTACATGGACTCCAAGGTCACTCTGCTCATCTACATTACCAAGAATCTTATTATTATCCCAGTAATTTTTATTCTGTTAACTCTGACCAAAGTGAATCACGTCACACTTGTCTGCATTAAACTCCATTTGCCACCTCTCAGACCAGCTCTGCAGCTTATCTATGTCTCTCTGTAACCTACAACATCATTCGTCACTATCCACAACTCCACCGAACTTCGTATCGTCTGCAATTTTACTATTCCATCCTTCTACACCCTCATCGAGGTCGTTTATAAAAATGACGAACAGCAGAGGACCCAACACCGACCCATGAGGAACACAACTAATTACCGGACTCCAGGATGGACATTTCCCATCAGCCACCATCCTCTGGCTTCTTTCAGCAAGCCAATTACTGATCCAAACTGCTATATCTCCCACAACCCCATTCCTCCGCATTTTGTACAATAGCCTACTGTGCGAAACCTTAACGAACGCCTTGCTGAAATCCAAATAAAACATATCAACCGGTTTACTCTCATCTACCTGTTTGGTCACCTTCTCAAATAACTTAATAAGGGTTGTGAGGCACGACTTACTCTTCCACCACTAAGGTGGGGAATTACTATCTTTGAACCAGGAGCTCATCTGGAATTTTTTATACTCCGTATAGTCATCTTAGGAACAGATGCGTCAGAGGTGGAGGAATTGGGAATGAGAGATGGCATTTTGACAGGAGGCAGGGTGGGGGGACGTGTAGGCCAGGTAACCAGGGGAGTCAGTGGGCTTGCAGTAGATGTCTGTGTTCAACGGGTTGTCGGATATGGAGATGGTCTATTCAAATGCACTACAGACTGTATAGGATCTTCATGTGGCAACACAAGGGTTAACAGGAAGTGTATTCACCACAAGCTTTATCTCCTCTAACCCAGATTTTCAGCCACAGCATTTGTATATTCCAAGTCTAATTCTGTCTGGGCGCAATGTCAACCAGTACCATTTCGGATTCTGATGTCTCAGCAACTCTAGTTTCAATGAAATTTATGGGGAGATATTCGTCATTCCTACTAATATTTGTGCAATGCGTGTGTTACACCCCAGCTGTCAAGTCAAGCCTGGATGATGGCCAGATCATACTCGCGTAGAAACAGCCAGCTTTTCATTTCCTTCAAGTTCCAAAAACTTATTCTCTATTATTTTTGGAAGAAAATGCCAACATACAATTTGCCCGCCTTACGACTTGTTTTAATGGGATTCCATCTGAATGAAGCTCATGCTCGAGCAAAATGATATTGCCCTGTGCTGAAAAAAAATCAAAGCATATCTCCACTCAGACAATAAATTGTTGCATATCTTTTGTTATTCTGATAGTATTGGTAACCTTAAACTTTCATGTTTAGATTAGATTACTTACAGTGTGGGAAACAGGCCCTTCGGCCCAACAAGTCCACACCGACCTGCCGAAGCGCAACCTACCCATACCCCTACATTTACCCCTTACCTAACACTACGGGCAATTTAGCTTGGCCAGTTCACCTGACCTGCACATCTTTGGACTGTGGGAGGAAACCGGAGCACCCGGAGGAAACCCACGCAGACACGGGGAGAACGTGCAAACTCCACACAGTCAGTTGCCTGAGTCGGGAATTGAACCTAGGTCTCTGGTGCTGTGAGGCAGCAATGCTAACCACTGTGCCACCGTGCCGCCTAATGTCAAGGTTCATGATGCAAAATTTTCGCACTTTCATCAAACCTATCCATATCCGTTTACGTATACATTCCAATATTTTTAAATCGTTGTCAATCGTTGAGACATGTATGTTTTCCCTTTGAAATCATTATTTTTTTCTGCTTGAGACTGTAATACACAGCGTCTGATTAGAACATAACTATTGCTCTGCCGAAGAACAGAAGCATTGCAAAACTCATTTGCACTGCACTATTTACAGTTTGACAATCAGATAAATACCAAATTGTCCACACTCTGTCTTCCTTTGATGAGCTGACGATCTAACCAAGCAAATATACTACTTCCAAGTCCGCCCACATGGATTAAGCTTGTGCTTGCTAAATTATCAAACGCGTTCCTGACGGCTACATAGTATGTATGCAGCACACCACTTATTAGATTTGTTAATTTGTTTTCTTAGAACTGTAGTTAATTGAAAGTTGTGTTATGTTATTTTGGAGCCAATAATGTCAGTATTATTTTTGAATGTTTTAAATGTCCATAAACGTACCCTTTGTTTCTGTAATACCAGAAGCCTCAGGAGGACTTCAATGTGGATCATTCGCTGAACACTTCCAGTTAAAGTCGACCGTAATTGCTCACGCCTTGTCTTTTGCAATGATGTCTTGGTGCTTCTTCAAATCGGTGGGAATATCTGTGGAGACATCACCTCTGTTAGTTTATGAATCGTTATGAACATCTGTCTTTTAATGTGAAAAGATCGGATCAAAATTCTGAGGGATTGCTTCCCCTTTTCCATCACAGTCTTGTATTTGCACTCATGTTTTATACTTGTTTTATGCATGTTGACACTTCATTATGTGTATGATCACTGGTACGCCTTGTGCTCGAGAATTTTTATGGCTTGGTTCTGAAGGTCGAATGCGTGATGTGCGAAGATACTACGTACAGCGATTGATGCGAATGATGCTGCGGATCATGGGATGTTGCCTTCAGTTGAATTCAGATTTCTGTTGGTGGATGTGTTCGAAAACTACGAGGAAAAAGTGAGGACTGCAGATGCTGGAGATCAGAGCTGAAAATATGTTGCTGGTTGAAGCGTCAGGCAGCATCCAAGGAACAGGAAATTCGACGTTTCGGGCCAGAGTCCTTCAGCAGGAATGAGGAGAGTCTGCCAGGTAGGTTAAGATAAAAGGTAGGGAGGAGGGACTTGGGGGAGGGGCGATGGAGATGTGATAGGTGGAAGGAGGTCAAGGTGAGGGTGATAGGCGTACGAAAACTATCCAATTATATCAGTGCTAATACTACATCAGTGCATCCTCAGTGTAAAGATTGAGCATTTGTTTCTCCAGACGATGTGGTTGGCGCACCTCCCATCCCTTTCATGGACAGGTGTGACAGCGAGTGTAATGAGCTTGATGTCAATTCATGTTTACCTTCTTTTGTTTCCGGAACTTACTGTGACATAATTCTGTCTATTCAGCAAGATCCACCAGGAGTCGAGCAAATTAACTACTCTTTCTGAGAGAAAATGTTGGCCAAGACGTTGAATATAATCTCTTCCTTTTGCACTGTTGATTTGTTAAGAAATTGGAGACAGAAATAGTGCAGAAAACATAAATCAAACGAAGGGTATCAATGCATTGACAAGAAATAATCACGGTGTTCCCTTACCCATTATAGACCAGCTGTGCTGCAACTTCGTGGTAAATGGAGATATTAATGCAAAATTCATTTTGTGGTACTATTATCGCCCATTTATCGATTACTAATGCAATATTTTCCCTTTATATTTCCACTGCTTTTTGTGGACCTACAGAAAATACCCCGAATGCTCATTCTGCCGCTTCATCCTTCTTCTTGTACAACTTGTATATACTCAGCAGCGAGCTTTCCCTGACCCTCGGGCTTCCAAGGTTCCTGCAATCATCCTCCTCTCTCTTGGATTGTTTGTCTTTGCTAAATGCAGCAACTGAATTTTATCCAGATGGAACTCGATATTTCAATAATCTGGGACAAAGAACATTAAGATTAGATTACTTACAGTGTGGAAACAGGCCCTTCGGCCCAACAAGTTCACACCGACCCGCCGAAGCGAAACTCACCCATACATTTGCCCCTTACCTATGACTACAGACAATTTAGTGTGGCCAATTCACCTGACCTGCAACTCTCTGAACTGTGAGGAAAGCGGAGCAAACCCGCACAGACACGGAGAGAACGTGCAAACTCCACACAGACAATGGCCTGAAGTAGGATTTGAACTGGGGTCTACTGGCGCTGTGAGGCAGCAGCGCTAACCACTGTGCCAACGATAATTAACAAGAGAAACGCTATCAGAAGGGCAGCATGTGCAAAGAGATAGCTTACTCCACGTATTTTAGTCCAGGTATTTGATTTTGCCTCTTTCCAATGTTCTGCTTGAGCAGTTTTTAAAATATCTTTTGTATTGTTTCACCCATCTGATCAGCCCAGCTACGTCCTATTGGAGCCTCATTACATCCTACTCACTCTCTGTTTGCCCATTAGCTTTTCAAACATCTGTGAACATGTTGATAGACGGCCAGCATTTATTCCAATATCATGCTTATAGCTTGCCATTAGTGGGGGAAAAATAAATTTAAAAATGGGGGACAACGACGTCTCTTTCAGGAAATGTGTATTTCACGTTTCGGGATTTAGAAATGAAGGTCTGTGGGCAGCAACTGCAGGTGCTTGTGTTGACAGGTTGCGTTAAAACGTAAGTAGTAAGCAAGCACAAGCAGCATTTGTCCATGCAGACAACTGTTTAAATTTCGCCAATTAGTTTCAAAAGATATTGGGAGACCAAGGATCAAGTAAATTTGAATCTGATGGTGTTGACAACCTGACATCAACCTTATTATTAAAATCTGATGCGTCGTGGAGGAATGGAACAGAGGAGCAATTGGAAATAGGCAGAGAGCCAAGAGTCATCTGAAGAGGCAGCAAATCCGGCGTCAAAATACCAGACACTCACAAGAAATCTACATTCTCGCTAAAAAAAGGTCCTGTCTGTTTATAAATGTACATAACACATTTAACAAACACTCATTATACGAAGGAATGACTGAGAAGGCATATAACACAGATACTTCGACGGATGGATGCGTTCAGAACATAAACTATCCTTTTTATGAAAGATTTTTGTAACAGGAAGAAGTTCATACCACTTGTCCCACTTTCTTATTAGATTGCGAGATAAGGTGATCTACTCTGATTGGTTTGAACTGTAAGACGGGTATCGACCTCCACTTCAGAAGAACATCAAAAAGCCAAGTTCCAACAGCTGGTCCCTGCGGAATGCAAATGGATGCAAAGAAGTTCTGGAAAGTAATGAAGATGATTAATGACAGTTTGGCAGTGTATGTTGTCCGCATAGATGTGAGCAAATTATTTTAGAAAACCTATTATGTTCGGCCAATCCAGAAGACTGGAACACTTGGGCTACACAGTGAGATTGAAAGTTGGATAAAAATCCATGGAAGATAGAGGATAGCTGTGGCAGGGTGATTGTTTTTCCTGATTAGATGTCTATGAATAAGAATCAGTTGGGTCACTTTGTTGTTTCTGGTTTGGTTAGTTAGCCCTGCATAGCTGCCATAAGCAGCCCTTTCGTTCTATACCCAATATTCTAAACCCCTTGATAAGCACGTCGCACAGTGTTTGACCATCCCATTCTCGTTTATTAATTGGAATATGGAGGTCCCATACTCTTTACGTACCCTTCCTGAAGTCAATCCCAACTGTGTACTTTTAGACCTAAAAAAGTAAAGAAAAGAAACTGAAATACTGTTTGGTGATAGCCCATCCAGGTTGTATCAATTCCTCAAACTTAAAGAGAGAAACAAAATCTCGCAAGCTATTGACTTTCTTGGTTTTGCAACATTGCTCAATAATTATGCTTTACAATGTCACCTTAAAAAAGGCACAATGACCTCTTTAAGCCATAGCATTGTCACAACTACTTCAAAAGGACATTGACCCAGGTGCTTTTTCTTAAGAAAGATTCTCCTACTCTCTCTGTCTCTCAGATTGGACACCTTGAGAATTAAATTGCCTTCACCTATTTGTCCAACGTAAAGATCTTACCATTTTGTTTCATTCTGTGCTTTCTGCCTGGATAACTGTCTTCTAATGAGGGGAAACCGTTTGGGATTCAAGTTTCCGTTTAATCTCTGCATGTTTTAATTGTAATTTGGCATTTTCAATTTTAAACATATCACCATTTCTTCACTACTGGATGTCCCTTCCTAATGCTATTGTAGTCAAATTGAAGAATGCCGTCGCAGATATTAACAACGTAACTCAATATCACCTTCTCAGGTACATCTGTCATCTGGCAATTAATTCTGGTCAGCCAATGACGCCCATGCTTCACAAAATGATTGAAGATTTAATAAGTAAAATGACTGAAGTTGCTTTGAATGAGCCAATTAAAGCGATTGTCCAACCAGGTTGACTGGTTGACCCACAGATGCATTAAGTACTTCAAATTTTCTAATTTGCATAGATAATATCTTTTTTAACATTTGTAATCATTGACCCAACGAATCATCACAACCTGTCCAGACTATTCACAAGTTCCACTTTACGATGTGTAAAACAAAAGTAGACAGTGTGAAAGGGTTTAACAGATTTGTTTTGTTCAATGACTGAAGTTAATATAAATCTCACCGGATCAAAATAGTTCCAGTGGGCCTGCTGCTCGTACACTAATAAAGGGCGCCATTGGCAGCATCAGAGTAATGATCTTCAGCTGTGAAGCTTCATGGTAGTGCTGATTAGCAATATTTGAACAATACTTTGAGCTTTGCAAATGGAATCGAAACTTCAGACAGCAGTTTGGAATGCGACAACGATGGAGAGGAGTTTATCTGAGGTTATCTCTAACTTGTTCGAATATGAATGGATGTCAATGACTGAACGCATATTTTGGATTCTTCTGCTTATTGAAATGTTTTATTATCCGATGCTCGCTATTTTTGGCGTTCCTGGTAAGGCTCTCCAAATAATTATTGAATCTGGCAGTCATGCTCAACATCTAATAGTTAGCTTCTTAAATCTCGTGAAGAGTAAATTTACGGCCTCATTTATACACTAAGTGCTTGTTCCTTGTCGAAACCAATTTTGCAAAAGCATTGTCCACAACCTGAGTCAAGACTTACTCTGACTGACTTGTGCAATTTTTTGTCTCCTCAGTTGATTCATCAACACGACTTGACTGCATCTCAGTTCTGGTGTACAACCATCAAAGTAGAGTCCTCTCCATTTCTGCATCATTATTTTTGAAATTTATTGTTAAATATTCGAATTTTTTATCCTGGCCACTCTTCCTATCATTATACACACACCATCTTGAATTTAGCTTCTGCTTTATTTTTAATAATTGCAAAGGCAGCTCAAAAAGTATAGCTTTAGAAATTGATTCATAACCTTTCCTTGTCGAGCTGCACTCATATGAACATTAATTTTGAATTATTTTGTGAACAACACTCTTTGAATTAATAACATCGCCCTTTCCCACCGCAGTGTTTTTTGACACTGTCGTATTACTCCAAGTCCCAAATGCACAGTGTTGCTTTCGACCACCTTTTAGTATGTTGGTGAATGATCGGGCGGCACATCGCTCAGTGTTTAGAACTGTTGCTTCACAGTACCAGGGATCCGGGGTTGATTCCAACCTTGGATGACCATCGCTGTGGAATTGGCATCATTTCACAGCGTCCACATTTGACAGTTGTGCAACTTTGGTACATTGATCATGGCTCAAAAATAGCAAGTTATTTTGGGAGGGAGAGGTTCCAGTGCAATGATTTTCAGAGTATCGAAGTAGACACAAAGGACTGAATTGTTTCTTTCCACAGTGTCATGATTCTACGCGCAGCATTTGTTCATGTCACTGGTTCATGAGTTGGGCTCAGTTAATTCGTTATATTTAACATGAACAATTGAATCTGGGCAGACCTTTTTCCAAATTGTGTAAAGGACAGGGTGAACAACGAACTGAGAAGCCTAAGCTTGGTCCATTGGTTTGAGAAATAATTTGGCAGTTTGAGAACAAGGGAGGAGCAAATCTTCTCAGTTTTTTGATTAACGCTAAATTAAATTCAATCCGGATCAAACTGAGGGATGCATTTCAGCAGGAGAAGTAAGGAAAGCAAATACAGTCGGATCCAGAGAAATACGACAGATCAGACCGAATTTGTTCCACATGACCAATGGTCTTTCAAGGTAGAAACACGGTTCGATCAAGTCGATAAAAAGCGTTTGATGTATACCTGCATTTATTGGCCAAGGCATAGAGTTTTACAACAGGGAAATTATTCTGGGTCTGTACAACAAAATTTTGAAACGATACCTAGAGTATTATGTGAAAGTAGGGAATTTACATTATAAGATGGTTAAGAGAGCAGCGGAGTGAGTGACGAGGAAATTTATGACGATGTTTCCTGAGCTTGGGAGTCTAAGATATGAAAGATCATTGGGAAAACTGCGGATTGTTTCCTTAGAGAATAATAAATTGAGTGAACAAACGGTGGAAAGCAATCAAAATTATGAGGGGCATACAAACATAGACAGGAACAAGCTTTACCCTTTATGGATGCATACCCTACAAGGGTTTATGTATTAATGTAAAGGGTATATGCTTGAGAGGAGTTGTAAACAAGACTTATTTACGAAATTAACTCCCTTTCTGAAATGTTCGTCGAAAGAAAATCCCTCTTAACGCTGAGGAAGCATTTGTAAGTGCATTTGCGATGCAACAGTTATGGGAAAATTGTTTGATGATGTGATTGAAATAGTTTCGTGTTTGTTTTTAACAAGCACGATGCGATGGAGCAAAACACTTTCTTTTCCGTGCTGTATATCTCTTTCACTTCAACTCCTACAAAAAGAAAGAGAAAGGGTCTATGCATTTCTTCACATAGACCTGATGACTGTTGAGTGGAGATTTTGAACTTTCTCAATTCACTGAGTGACATGGTCCGAGCAAAACAGGGAAAAACAATCCCTATCTGTGGAAGGTCTCATAAACAGAAAATACTACATAATGCTGTTTTTATTTTTTTTGCTCAATGTTGCAATACAACAGGAAAATATATGATCTTAGAAAGACATTTGTACTGTCAGGAATTCACTATATTGCGGCATTCTGGAGGCACAATCAAATGGGGCTTGCAAAAGCACGAAGAAAGTTTTTCAAAAGATGAACTGTTCAAAAATTTTAAAAAGTTGTCCCTCTAAATTGCTTTCGTGGTGAGACGTGCAAACAGACCGAATGATCTCCTGCTGTGCTCGAACAATTCTCTGAATTCGCATTTTGAATCCTGCAAGGGTCATGTATTTTGTCATTTCCGCTTCCAAGGGGAACTTCCCAAACTCTGGCTTGATCATAACTTTTGACTGGAGAGCACAACTGCACCTGTTGCTGCAGATCCCGCAACCATAAAATGGTACAATATCATTGTTTTTCCTCACAAATTACTAATTTTAGAACGAATGTAGATGCATGACCATAAGATGGAATAATAAATGGGCATTTTTTTTTGCCAGAGCAGCAAAGCCATCTGATTAGAAATTCAAAACCATTTCTGTCACAGTTCAGAATTACGGAAATTAATAATTTATTGCAGAAAGGAACAATAACTTTCACCAGACTGATACTGTGTCGAGTATAGGTTTTTAAAAGAAAGAATCCAACACCAGGGAAGAAGCCAAACTGAGAGCACAACAAAATGCAATGGCAAGTAAAAATTTTAATAAGTTACATTGGAAATGTGTTTATCATTCTTTTGGTCTGGCTGCTTCACGAACACATATTACAGCCTCACATGCAATGTAAGTTATTTACAGCAGGAAATTCACTGAAACAACACATATTAAAGTAATAGTGTCGCTATTAGAAATAATTCGCAACCTGTGTTATTTTCCAACGTCTGAAAGTAAACGTCTCCACTAAAATTGGTTGTAAATCGGTACGTAGCTCGATTAAGCCTGTATTCATTCGTTCTTAAAACTGAATTGGTTTAATTCTGGGCCAAGTTCATTTTTCAAAGTAGACATGTTTGTAAAATGCAGGACAAACAACCATAGACTCATAAAGTAGAAAAAGACCAATGGGAATCTTCTGGTTTATCTGTTATGTTTTCGAAGAACCAGCCACTTTGTCCGTGACCTTTTCTCAACTGCATGCCTGTACAGGGGTGTTGCTTATGCAGTTTTTTAAATAATATCCTTGCAGAAGTTATAATTTTATCTGATCCACCACGCCATAGAGATTGGTCCAAGTCCATAAGTCTTCTGCTAGAGCATTGCTTCGGCATCTTGCTGGGTTTTTTTTGTTTTAACTTAACTGAAACTGCCATTTCCTGATTATCCTCTCAGTCATTTGGGGAAATAAAAGACTTCCTCAATTAAATGCAACAAAAGCATTCGACAAATTTTAAAATGCTATTAAATAACATTTTAAATGTATCATTTCCAAGGAGAATAAGCCACCTTCTTAATTCATCCCTGTGACATATACACTCATTCATTCCCAGAGTGTTTACACTGACCTGCCTTTACCTTCATCCTTTTTGTATACTCAGCAGTATGAAGTGAAATGTACCAAGCGTCATCAAACTTTAATTTTGTACACATTTAGCACAAATGTAGAACTGTCAGTGTGCTGAATGAGGCATATATATCCTCTCAGGACCACAAAAACAGCCTGAAGTACGATCCACACTGACTCATCCCCCGATTATATCTGTGTATTTGCCATGTATCATCTTTGGAACCTGGTCTCCATGGGGGAGTTTACAATGAAAATTGATTGTACATTAAACAGTGTGAGAACACCAAAGGACTTCGAGCAAAGGCACACTCAGAGGACAAGCAAACTTCTGTCAGAATCACTCAAGTTTGGAATCGAACACCAGTTACTGGCACTGTGAAACCAAATTGCAAAACACAAAACTGCAATGCACTTATTTACTCCTTTATGCTTCTGCATATCGACACAATGTGTTTATGAGATGTTAATTTGTTTTAGTCAACAAATGCAGACATTCCAAGTTCCTAAGATAATTGAATAAATGCTTTGTTTTCCTTATTCTTGCATATATATTTGGCTGGGGCACATCAATTATTTTTCTGCTCGTTCATGCTCACAAGACTGATAATGACACAGATCCAATCAACATTACCAGGAATACCAATTTTTAAACGTAAAACAAACACGTTTCATGTAGTAATACACGAAGAAGTTTTGACATTTTTCTCCAGAGGAATTGTATAACGACTAACCGTTTGCTGGTGAATAACCCCTACTATTTCTCATTCCTACAGTGAACATATTGACGATTGTGATTCTGTCTCGCAGAACTTGTGGTCTCTCTAAATGTACAACAGGCTATCTCATTGCCATGGCTTCAGCAGATCTCTGTGTTGTTATCCTTGACTTGATACTGAGACAAATTCCGATTGTTTATTATAAACAATTTATTTTCCTGCTATCCATCCGTGTGTGCAATATCCATGCTGTCATGCTTCATGCAGTTACTGATTGTTCTGTTTGGTTCACTGTATCCTTCACCTTTGATCGATTTGTGGCCATATGTTGGCAAAAGATGAAAACCAAGTATTGTACCAAAAAAATGGCGATTGTTGTACTGATAACAATCACAGTGCTGAGCTTCTTAAAGAATATTTTCTGGTCTTTTATGTTAATGGGTCATTATCGGCTTGAAAACACTCCTTGGTTCTGTTACGCTCCATTTGCTGTTTGGAAATCTCCTTTGTGGATGTCAGTCGAGTTCCTTCATCATATCTTCACACCCTGTGTCCCGTTTATTCTGATTCTGCTTCTGAATGTTTTGAGTATCAGGCACATTTTAGTGAGCAACAGAATCCGCAGAAGGCTCAGGACTCAAATTAGTTGCCAAAGACCAAAAGATGTAGAGCTGGAGAGTCGAAGGAACTCAATCATCTTACTATTCACTATCTCAGGTAACTTCATCCTGCTATGGGCTACATACTTGTTGTATACCATTTGGAGCCGTCTAATGTTTTGGGACCATGTGTCTGTATATTTCGATTATTTTGTGCAAGAACTGGGATTCATGTTGCAGCTTTTGAGCTGCTGCACAAACACTGTGATTTATGCTGTGACTCAGACCAGGTTCAGACAGCAGCTGAAAGATATGCTGAAAACACCCTTTATTCCAATTGTCCGATTAATTTTCAAATAAAAGCAATTAGATTGCACAGTGATTACAGCAGTTTCTTTGTTTATATAGTTTAAATTCTGAGTATGTTTGCCAATATAATCACTTCATAGATGTGGTGATTACTTACAGTGCACATGGCAAACTATATTGTCAAGGAAGGGATTGAATCCTGTGCCTGCATTGGCAAAGTTGGCGTTTTCATGATCAGACGTTGGGACAATACTGATGGAGAAATATTATATCTTAGGTGACAGGTTTCAGAATGTACTGTGACAATGGGCAGAGCTTGAACATGAAACATCACAAATCTCTCCAGTGCCCACATGGGCTTCCTTGCAAACAACATAATTTCTGACAAGAAGAACAGCAACATTTGCAGCAAAACTGGAAGTCCTTGGTTTTTGTTTTGGTCTCATGTGTGTTCTTATGGATAGTTCTCGAATTGAATGACAATTTGTCAGCAATGGCGATCTGCTATGTGCATTTCAAATGGAAAATGGAAAATGGAACAACTGCAGATCGAAATATACCACGTGCGCACGTCATGATTATTCCAGGCATTAAACATCCATTTACAGAATTCTGTGGCTGGTTCTCAAGGAAAGTTTTGATTGTTTTATTTCATTTTTCTCCGTGCTCGCAGTAAGTAAAAAAAGATTTGACACCATTCATAAATGACATGAGAATCTGTATTTACTCTGTGACAACGAAACTATCCATGATTTTGTTGACAATAATATAAAGCATTATTTCAATAGCTCGTCAATGACTGCTCTCGCAGAGCAGATGCCCATGATCAGAAGAAAGCAATATTTGCTTGGAGAAACTGAAGCAAGTGTTCAATGGAAATTAAAAAACGAGTTTTCTTTGTCAACAGAAAGTTAAAACATCAGCCGGAACTACCATGAAACACATTTATTTGATATTACACTGATTTTAAGGATGAATTTCCATTCAGTTAAAAAAAAGAACAAATGATTACATCAGACAACAGCCGAGCTCTTATATTGTGATTTACCGTATTTAACATATACACAGAAACGCTGTCATTTTGATATATCGGATAAATTCAAAGTTTGGGAAAAGATGTGTAGCTCGAGTGCTCATTGTTGTGGTTCTGTTCACCGAGCTGGGAATTTGTGTTGCAGACGTTTCGTCCCTTGTCTGGGTGACATCCTCAGTGCTTGGGAGCCTCCTGTGAAGCGCTTTTGTGATCTTTCCTCCGGCATTTGTAGTGGTTTGAATCTGCCGCTTTTGGTTGTCAGTTTCAGCTGTCTGCTGCAGTGGTTGGTATATTGGGTTCGGGTCGATGTGTTAAATGATTGAATCTGTGGATGAGTGCCATGCCCCTAGGAATTCCATGGCTGTTCTCTGTTTGGCTTGTCCTATAATAGTCGTGTCGTCCCAGTCGAATTCATGTTGCTTGTCATTTGCATGTGTGGCTACTAAGGATAGCTGGTCATGTCGTTTCGTGGCTTGTTGGTGTTCATGGATGCGGATCGGTCGCTGTCTTCCTGTTTGTCCTATGTAGTGTTTTGTGCTGTCCTTGCATGGGAGTTTGTACACTACGTTGATTTTGCTCATGCTGGGTATCGGGTCCTTTGTTCTGGTGAGTTGTTGTCTGAGAGTGGCTGCTGGTTTGTGTGCTGATTTGAGTCCTAGTGGTCGCAGTAGTCTGGCTGTCAGTTCGGAAACTTTCCTGATGTATGGTCGTGTGTATAGTCCTTTAGTTTGTGGCATGTCCTCGTTCCGTTGTCTTCCCCTTCGGCATCTGTTGATGAAATTGTGCGGGTATCTGTTTTTGACGAATACAGTGGATAGGCGTTCTTCTTCCTCTTTTTGCAGTTCTGGTGTGCTGCAGTGTGTTGTGACACTTTTTAATAGTGTCTTGATACAACTTCTGTCGTGTGTGTTGCGGTGGTTGCTTTCATAGTTCAGGACTTGGTCTGTGTGTGAGGCTTTCATCTATACCTTTGTGCTGAATTCTCCGTTCGGTGTTCACTGAACCATCACTTCTAGGAATGGAAGTTGGTTGTCCTTTTCTTCCTCTCTCGTGAATCGGATTCCTGTGAGTGTGGCGTTGATGATCCGGTGTGTGTTCTCTATTTCTGTGTTTTTAATGATTACAAAGGTGTCATCCACATATCTAACCCAGAGTTTGGGTTGAATTTGCGGTTAGACTGTTTGTTCTAACCTTTGTATTACTGCTTCCGCTATGAGTCCAGAGATGGGTGAGCCTATGGATGTGCCGTTGATTTGTTCGTATATTTGGTTGTTGAATGTGAAGTGTGTAGTGATGCACAGGTCCAGTAGTTTAAGTATGCCGTATTTGTTGATAGTTTCAACGTCCTGTTGTCAGTTCTGTATGTCCAGCAGGTACGTTTCTCTGGAATGTGTTTTGTCGATAGGGGTGAACAGTGCTATTACATCGAATGAGACCATGGTTGCTTCCTTCTCTATGTGTATATTTCTGATGATGTCCAAGAATTCCTGTGTTGATTGTATAGAGTGTCTGGATCCGCTGATCAGGTGTTTTAGTTTCTGCTGTAGCTCTTTAGTCAGTTTGTATGATGTTGTCCCTGGTAGTGATACTATGGGTCTGAGTGGGATGTCTGGTTTGTGCACTTCAGGTAGTCCATAGAATCTGGGGGTGTTGCTTCTTTTTGTACACCAACGTAGTGTACAAAATCCCATGCAATGACTGCACAAAACACTATATAGAACAAACAGGAAGACAGCTCACGATCCGCATCAAAGAACACCAACTAGCCATGAAATGACATAACCAGCTATCCTTAGTAGCCACACACATAGATGACAAGCAACATGAATTCGACTGGGATGACACGACTATTATAGGACAAGCCTAACAGAGGAAATCCAGGGAATTCCGAGAGGCATGGCACTCATCGACAGATTCAATCAATGAGCACATCGACCTGAACCCAATATACCGACCACTGCAGCGGACAGCTGAAACTGACAACCAGAAGTGGCAGATTCCAACCGCTACAAATGCCGGAGGAAAGATCACAGAAGCGCTTCGCAGGATTAGATTAGATTAGACTTACAGTGTGGAAACAGGCCCTTCGGCCCAACAAGTCCACACCGACCCGCCGAAGCGAAACCCACCCATACCCCTACATGACCCCTTACCTAACACTACGGGCAATTTAGCATGGCCAATTCACCTGACCCGCACATCTTTGGACTGTGGGAGGAAACCGGAGCACCCGGAGGAAACCCACGCAGACACGGGGAGAACGTGCAAACTCCACACAGTCAGTCGCCTGAGTCGGGAATTGAACCCGGAGGTCCCAAGCACTGAGGATGTCACCTGGACAGGGTACGAAACGTCTGCAACACAAATTCCCAGCTCGACGAACAGAACCACAATATCAGATAAATCTTCGTTATGGTTGAAACTATTAGTCTACAATACATGGATGATAGACAAAATTAATACGTTCTATCTGTTAATTTTGTGATTGGAAGCAGCCGTCATAATGTGGTTGAACATGTAGCACAGAAAGAAGCAATTCGACCCATATTTCCAACTTGTGTGGTTTCATCCGTCTCCACTCTGCCAGACAGATCATTCTGATTCCGAATAACTCTTTGAGTAGAGATGTTGCTCCTCATTTCGTCCCGAGCTACCTTCCCGATAATTTCAAAATTGTGACCTCCAGTTAATGACATACTATCTAGTATCAACAGAATGGCCATTAAACTTTCAACATTCTGCAAATTTAAACATCAAAATCCGATATCCTGGTCAACTATCTGCTCGAAAGAGTAGATATTCCAACTTTTCTACTCTTGGTACCTGAAATTCCTCGTTCATAGAGACTTAGATTCCTGTTGTATGGAAGCCTGCTGGACTTTTTCCCAAATTAAACAAAGCAATTGGATCATGCAGTGATTCCAGTAGATTGTCTGCTGAACACGTGTTTTGCCTGCGTTTGCCAAAATCATTTTAATGAATTGCTACGCAGAGGAAATCCAGGGAATTCCGAGAGGCATGGCACTCATCGACAGATTCAATCAATGAGCACATCGACCTGAACCCAATATACCGACCACTGCAGCGGACAGCTGAAACTGACAACCAGAAGTGGCAGATTCCAACCGCGACAAAGGCCGGAGGAAAGATCACAGAAGCGCTTCGCAGGAGGTCCCAAATTCTCCAAATGTGCTTTAAATGATGTAACTGTACCTGCATCCGTCATTTCCTTTTGGCGTTCAGTCCACACATGAACCATACTGCATAAATAAGTTGCTTCTCATGTCCATTTTATATTTTCTCCTTTCACCTTGAATTATGTCCCGTAGGTTTGAATTCCAACACGCCAGAGAAATGATCTTTGCTTTTCATCATGTATGTGACCCTAAAGACTTTTCAAACTCTATAAGGACACCTTTCAGTCTTCTGTGTTCAAATGGAATAGAACAGGTTATCCTGGCTGGTTCCAGAACTCTGACCCTGTATTTTCATCACAATCCTAACATATTATTACTCAACGCTCTCCAATTTAATAATGTCCTTTGTACAGCAAGGCCAGCAGAACTGTGCATTTCCCTGGCACCATTCTCCTAAATCTGTTTTGCACTTTCTTCGGGTCTTCAGCATTCTTCCTTTCTGAAGGTGCACAGATCATACACTCCAAATGAGGTCTAACCAACGTTATATAAACTTGCTTGTATACACCGTGCCTTTTTTTTCTACAACATCCCATAAGAATTCTTAATAGATGTCCAGACCATTGTCAGGAAATCGAGCACGTGTACGCAGAGTTTCATCTGCACCTGTGCACCCCTCAATGTTGTACTGTTCAGCTAGCACTGGTTGTCCATGTTTATGCTCCCTCAACGCTTTCCAAAATGAATGAAAATCAGAGTATACTGATAACCATGAAAATTTGTTGATTATCGAAAAAAAGCAGCATCTGGCTTAACGAAGCCATTCGGGGAAGAAAATCTACCATCTTCACTTTAATCCACGTATGTGAATTCAGACTCACAGCTCTGTGGTTGATTCGTATTTAACCTTGAAAATGACGTAGGAAGTTATTCAGTTGTATCAATCCCTAACAATTCGCACCAAGGAAATGAAACTGAAGGAAAACGTCAAGAAGAGCCTTGTGGAAGCTGCACAGATCTCCTTGCTGACATCTTAGTGCTAGTGCCAAAATTGTGAGAACTGTGCAAAGACGAGTCAGCAATAGTCTATCAAAGCAATATACATGGGATCATACGAAGTCCGAGGTGCCAGCAATAGCTTCCATGGATTGCAACAGTGCCATTTACAGAACAGAACCGACAGCGGTCGTGCAGCAGTGGTATACAGTCTGGAGGGAGTTTCCATGGGAGTCACAAACTGTAGACTCAATGAAGTCGTATGGTGTCATGTTAAGATTGGGTGAGGCTGACTTCTGCTGGTCACGACATTTGTTTTTTCTCTGTGAATAAGTCAGAAGTCAATCATGTGAACAATAATCGGATGAGGCACTGAAGGTGGCTCTAGTTCAAATTGTGGGGGATTTCAATGTCCATGATCACGAGTGGCTCAGCAACTGAGCTGGTGATCATGCTTGTCCGATCCGAAACCACACAGCTGCCTTCATGTGGTGAGTGAATAAATTGAAGGGGAATAAAGAAGTATTTGACCTTATCCATGGAAACATATAGAAGAGTGATCACTGCTTATTCCTTGTGGAGACAAATTTCCGCATTCGCATTGAGATTACCTTCGATTGTGTGGTGTGGCACTATGTCTGAGACAAGTCGATCAGGCTTTGAACCGATCTGGCAACAAATGATGGAGGCAGCGAAGCAATCTACCAAATGCCGGATGTGATTTGTTGTCTGCATACAGTCATGAATGTTGATGGATCATTAACTAAGTCAGTAGTTGAGGAAGCTTCATTAATATCCACATTCTGAAAGATGGAAAAGCCAAACGCAAAAATGCAATAGATAAGGCTGTACCATTTTCAACCATCCTAATGGAAAATAGATTCGTCGACAATCACACTCGAACTCATCCAGTCTTAGAGTCGTAGAGATGTTCAGCATGAAAATAGACCTTTCGGTCCAACCCATCCATGCCGACCCTATAACACAACCCAATCTAGTCCCACCTGCCAGTATCCGGCCCATATCCCTCCAAACCCTTCTTATTCATACACCCATCCAAGTGCCTCTTAAATGTTGCAATTGTACCAGCCATTGCCACATCTTTTGTCAGCTCGTTCCATACACGTACGACCATCTGCGTGAAAAAAAAAGCCACTTACGTCTCTTTTATACATTTCCGTTCTCACCCTAAACCTATGCCCTCTAATTCTGGAATCCCCAACCTCAGCGAAAAGACTTTGCTTATTTATCCTATCCTTGACCCACATAATTTTGTAAACCTCTATAAGGTCACCCCTCACCCTCCGACGCTCCAGGGAAAACAGCCCCAGCCTGGTCAGCCTCTCCCTGTAGCTCAGATCCTCCAAACCTGGAAACGTCCAAGTAAATCTTTGCCGAGCCCTTCCAAGTTTCCCAACATCTTTCCGGTAGGAAGGAGACCAGAATAACACGCAATATTCCAACAGTGGCCTATCAAATGTCCTGTACAGCCGCAACGTAACTTCCCAACTCCTGTACTCAATACTCTGACTGTCTTATCTACATGCGACTCCACTTTCAATGAGCTATCAACCTGCACTCCTCAGTCTCTTTGTTCAGCAACACTCCCTGAAACCTGACGGTTAAGTGCATAAGTCCTGCTAAGATTTGCTTTCCCAAAATGCAGCACCTCGCATTTATCTCAATTAAA
Source organism: Hemiscyllium ocellatum (assembly GCF_020745735.1). Classification (NCBI taxonomy): domain Eukaryota; kingdom Metazoa; phylum Chordata; class Chondrichthyes; order Orectolobiformes; family Hemiscylliidae; genus Hemiscyllium; species Hemiscyllium ocellatum. The sequence continues at coordinate 642,488 of NW_026867634.1, forward strand.
CTCCACCTGCCATTTCTCAGCCCATTGGTACATCTGGTCAAGATTCTGTTGTAATCTGACGTAACCCTCTTCGCTGTCCACTACACCTCCAATTTTGGTGGCATCTGCAAATTTACTAACTATACCACTTATGCTCTCATCCAAACTATTTATGTAAATGACAAAACGTAGAGAGCCCAGCACTGATCCTTGTGGCACTCCACTAGTCACAGGCCTCCAGTTTGAAAAACAACCCTCTGTCTTCTACCTTTGAGCCAGTTCTGTATTCAAATGGCTAGTTCTCCCTGTATTCCAAGAGATCTAACCTTCCTAATCAGTCTCCCATGGGGAACATTGTCGAACGCCTTACTGAAGTCCATATAAATCACACCTACTGCTCTGCCCTCATCAATCTTCTTTGTTACTTCATCAAAAAACTCAATCAAGTTTGTGAGATATGATTTCCCACGCACAAAGCCATGTTGAATATGACGATCCGGAGTCAGTCCTTGCCTTTCCAAATACATATACATCCTGTCCCTCAGCATTCCCTCCAAACCTTGTCCGCCACTGTCGTCAGACTTACTGGTCTATAGTTCTCTGGCTTGTCCTTACCACCCTTCTTAAACAGTGGCACCACGTTTGCCAACCACCAGTCTTCCGGCACCTCAACTGTGATGATGGATGATATAAATATCTTAGCAAGAGGCCCAGCAATCACTTCTTTAGTTTCACACAGAGTTCTCGGGTACACATGATCAGATCCTGGGGATTTATCCACCTTTAGCCGTATCAAAACATCAAGAACTTCCCCCTCTGTAATCTGGACGTTTTGCAAGATATTACCATCTATTTCCCTACAGTCTATACCATCCATATCCTTTTCCACAGTAAATACTCATGCAAAATATTCATTTAGTATTCCCCTATTTTCTATGGCTCTACACAAAGGCCGGCTTGCTGATCTTTGAGGGGCCTTATTTTCTCCCTAGTTACCTATTTGTCCCGAATATATTTGTGAAATCCCTTTGGATTCTTTTTCGTTCTATTTGCCAAATCTATCTCATGTCCCCGTTTTTCCCTTCTGATTTCCCGCTTAAGTATACTCCTACTTTCTTTACACTCTTCTAAGGATTCACTCGATCTATCCTGTTTGTACCTGACATATGCTTTCTTCTTTTTCTTAAACAAAACCTCAATTTCTTTCGTCATCCAGCATTCCCTGTAGTTATCAGCCTTCCCTTTCACGCTGACAGAAATAAACTTTCTCACGATTCTTGTTACCTTATTTCGGAAGGCATCCTATTTTCCAGCTGTCCCGGAACATCTGTCTCCAATCACCTTTTAAAGTTCTTGCCTAATACCATCAAAATTGGCCTTCCTCCAATTTAGAACTTCAACTTTTAGATCTGGTCTGTCCTTTTCCATCACTCTTTTAAAACGAATAGAATTATGGTCACTGGCTCCAAAGTGCTCCCCCACTGACACCTCAGTCACCTGTCCTGCCCTATTTCCCAAGTGTAGGTCAAGTTTTGCACCTTCACGAGTAGTTACATCCACATACTGAGTCAGAAAACTGTCTTGTACACACTTAAGAAATTCCTCTCCATCTCTGGCACGATGGCAGTCCCAGTTGATGTTTGGAAAATTAAAATTCCCCTACCATAACCACCCTATTAATATTAAGATAGCTGAGATCTCCTTACAAATTTCTTTCTCAATTTCCCTCTGATTATTGGGGGGTCAATAATACAATTCCAATAAGGTGATCATCCCTTTCTTATTTCTCAGTTCCACCCAAATATCTTCCCTGGATGTATTTCCAGGAATATCCTGCCTTAGCACAGCTGTAACGCTATCCCTTATCAAAAGTGCCACTCCCCCTCCTCTCATGCTTCCCTTTCTATCCTTCCTGTCGCATTTGTATCCTGGAACATTCAGCTGCCATTTTTTCCCATCTATGAGCCATGTTTCCGTAATTGCTATGATATCCCAGTTCCATGTTCCTAACCATGCCCTGACTTCATCTGCCTTTCCCGTTAGGCCCCTTGCATTGAAATAAATGCAGTTTCATTTATTTGTCATACCTTGTCCCTGTTTGCCCTGACTGTTTGACTCACTTCTGTTCTCAGCTGTACCCGTCTAAGATCGATCTCTTTCCTCACTATCTCCCTAGGTCCCAACCCACCCCCTCCCACCTTACTAGTTTAAATCCTCCCCAGCAGTTCTAGCAAATTTCCCTGGCAGTATTAGCCCTCTTCCAATTTCGGTGCAATCCGTCCTTCTTGTATAGGTCACTTCTACCCCAAAATAGAATTCAATGATCCAAAAACCTGAATCCTTCTCCCATACACCAGCTCCTCAGCCATGCATTCATCTGCTCTATCCTCCTTATCCTGCCCTCACTATCTCGTAGCACTGGGAGTAATCCAGATACTACTACCCTTGAGGTCCTCCTTTTTTAATTATTCTACCTAACTCTCTGTAATCTCTCTTCAGAGTCTCAACCTTTTCCCTTCCAATGTCATTGTTTCCAATGTGGACAGTGACCTCCTGCTGGCCCCTCTCCCCAGTAAGAACAATCTGCACCCTCTCTGTGACATCCTTGATTCTGGCACCAGGGAAACAACACATCATTCTCCTTTTTATTTGCTGGCCACAGAAAAATCTGTCTGTACCTCGGACTACAGAATCCCCTAACACAACTGATCTCTTGGAAGCCAATGCACCCCACGTTGCAATAGAGCCAGTCTCAATACCAGAAACTTGGCTGTTTGTGCTACGTTCCCTGAGAATCCATCACCCCCTACATTTTCCAAAATAGCATACCTGTTTGAAATGGGTATATCTACTAAAGACTCCTGCTCTAGCTGCCTAGCTATCTTAACATTCCTGGAGTTAACCCATCTATGTGACTCTATCTGAGCCTTCACCCCCTTTCTATAACTGCCATCCATCACATACTATAGCTTTTGTAAATTCCTCATTGCTTCTATTTGTCTCTCCAAATGACCCACTTGACCTGGTAAGATTTGCATCCAACAGCATTTATGGCAGTTATAAGCCGCAGTAACCCTTAAACTCTCTTTAAACTCCCACATCAGACAAGAAGTACATATCACTGCAAAGGCCACCTTTGCTCCTTCACGATCTACAGACCCAGAATATAACACCGTCTTAATCCTCTACAAACACTGCCCCAGGTTAAATTAATAGCTATGGCTTATACTTAAAATTTAATCAAGAGACTTATCTCCAAAAACATATAATCAAGAAAGAATCCACTGTAACCACTCCTGCAGCCTTTCTATTGGACAGACTTAAAACAATAATTAACTTATCTGATTCTGTGCTGTGAACTTCGCCCAACAGTTCCTCCAAGATCAGTTGTGAATTTCACTGTTTGTTAATTTTCCCAGATGCACTGCAATGTCCAGCGATACATGAATTCAAAAAGCAAAGGCAGTAACTGTGTAGGTTTTCTCTCTCACTCTCTCTCTCCTGTACTGTCCTCATCATGTACTTCCTTTGTCTGCTCTTCTCCCTTTTAAACTGCTGTTGTTTTCAGGTTATTTTCCAAAGTTTCAAAATAATGCAACAGCATATTAAACAGTAAATGCTGCTCCTGGAATTCGAGGAATTCACCTCTAACATCTAAAATACCTCACAAAAAGGAGCAACTCTTCCAGCCAGAAATTGTTCCCTTTCTCCAGCTTGGATTACCCAGAATCCCAGTCACCAGCATCATAGACATCATTCGTCAGCCAAGTTGATTCACTCCACCTGATATCGAGAACAGTTGGATGCACTAGATACTGCAAGTTAATGAGTGGTGGCAATATTTCGGAAACAATACTGAAGACTTGTGCTCCAAAAATTACAGCTTGCTGAGCAAAAGCCTTCGAGTGCATTGACAACACGAGCAGTTAACCAACAATGTGAAACATTGTCAGGTGTGTCCTATACACAAAAAGCAGGACAAATCGAATCCGGCCAATTACCGATGAAGATAGAATTATGCAGGGAGCGAGGAACAGTGGTGTACCGGGAAGTTACGTTAATCCTTCAAAAACTTATCTTGTCGGAACACCTGGTCCTCTGTTTTTGCAGCACAAGTGTGAGCGTTAAGAGCAAGGAGCACGGGCCTGCCGGGAACTTTATTTGAAATTTTAAAGTGTATCTCACGAATTTGCGGAGCGCACATTGTGAAGGACTGGGCACAGGACGGCTGGGTAAGTGAGGTTGCTTGACCCGAAACACTACTTAGATAGCGTCCTCCACCCGTCTACCTCCTTTAATCAAAGAAAGGGTTCTGTCCACTGTTTTTGGTTCGCTAACTAGATTTCTTTTTTAAAAAAATCTTTGAGAATTGAGAGCAGTGAGGCTGGATGATGGGGAAGTTGCATGTCATTCCTGCAGAATGTGGTAGGTCAGGTTCACCAACAATGTGACTATTCACTATTTCTGCGTGAAATGCACACAAAACGTTCTCCTTACAAACATTTTACAGAAGTGGAAGTAGAGCTGGATGAACTTCTAGTAATTCAGGATGCTGAGAGAGTAAGTGGAAGGAGTTACATGGAAGTGATCTCAACTCAGGTACAGGAAAAATGTGGATGGGCTACAGTCGGGGGACTGAAAAGGAACAGAGAGACATTGCAGGGTTTTCCTGTGGTGGACGTTCCCCTCAATAACAAGTATACCGTGTTGGGTACAGTTGGGAGGCACGACCTACCAGGGCTGAAAATGTGTTACTGGTTAAAGCACAGCAGGTGAGGCAGCATCCAAGGAATAGGAAATTCGACGTTTCGGGCATAAGCCCTTCATCAGGAATGAGGAGAGTGTGCCAAGCAGGCTAAGATAAAAGGGATGGAGGAGGGACTTGTGGGAGGGGCGATGGAGATGTGATAGGTGGAAGGAGGTCAAGGTGAGGTTGACAGGCCGGAGTGGGGTGGGGGCGGAGAGGTCAGGAAGAAGATTGCAGGTTAGAAGGGCGGTGCTGAGTTGAGGGAACCGACTGAGACAAGGTGGGGGGAGGGGAAATGGGGAAACTGGAGAAATCTGAGTTCATTCCTTGTGGTTGGAGGGTTCCCAGGCGGAAGATGAGGCGCTCCTCCTCCAGCCGTCGTGTTGTTATGTTCCGCTGGTGGAGGAGTCCAAGGACCTGCATGTCCTCGGTGGATTGGAAGGGAGAGTTAAAGTGTTGAGCCACGGGGTGGTTGGGTTGGTTGGTCCGGGCGTCCCAGAGGTGTTCTCTGAAGCATTCCGCAAGTAAGCGGCCCATCTCCCCAATACAGCGGAGGCCACATCGGGTGCAGCGGATGCAATAGATGATGTGTGTGGAGGCACAGGTGAACTTGTGGCGGATATGGAAGGATCCCTTGGAGCCTTGGAGGGAAGTCAGGGAGGTGGTGTGGGCGCAAGTTTTACATTTCCTGCGGTTGCAGGGAAAGGTGCCGGGTGTGGAGATTGGTTGGTGGGGGTGTGAGCCTGACGAGGGAGTCACGAAGGGAGTGGTCTTTGCGGAACGGTGATAGGGGAGGGGAGGGAAATATATCCCTGGTGGTGGGGTCCGTTTGGAGGTGGCGGAAATGACGGTGGATGATACGTTGTATACGGAGGTTGGTGGGGTGGTAGGTGAGAACCAGTGAGGTTCTGGCTTGGTGGCGGTTGGAGGAGCGGGGCTCAAAGGCGGAGGAGCGGGAAGTGGAGGAGATGCGGTGGAGGGCATCGTCGATCACGTCTGGGGGGAATCTGCGGTCCTTGAAGAAGGAGGCCATCTGGGCTGTGCGGTGTTGGAACTGGTCCTCCTGGGAGCAGATGCGGCGGAGACGAAGGAATTGGGAATATGGAATGGAGATTTTACAGGGGGCAGGGTGGGAGAATGCGTAGTCCAGGTAGCTGTGAGAGTCAGTCGGTTTATAGTAGATGTCTGTGTTGAGTCGGTCAACCGAGATAGAAATGGAAAGGTCTAGGAAGGGGAGGGAGGAGTCTGAGACAGTCCAGGGGAATTTGAGTTCGGGATGGAAGGTGTTAGTAAAGTTGATGAACTGTTCAACCTCCTTGTGGGAGCACTAGGCTGCGCCAATACAGTCATCGATGTCGCAGAGGAAAAGGTGGGGGAGTGGTGCCAGTGTAGTTGCGGAAGATGGACTGTTCCACATATCCTACGAAGAGACAGGCATAGCTGGGGCCCATGCGGGTGCCCATGGCAACTCCTTTAGTTTGGAGGAAGTGGGAGGATTGAAAAGAGAAGTTATTCAGAGTGAGGACCAGTTCAGTCAGTCGAAGGAGGGTGTCAGTGGAAGGGTACTGGTTGGGGCGGCAGGAAAGGAAGAAGCGGAGGGCTTTGAGTCCTTCGTGATGGGCGATGGAGTTGTACATTGACTGGATGTCCATCGTGAAAATAAGGCGTTGGGGACCGGGGAAGCGAAAATCCTGGAGGAGGTGGAGGGCGTGGGTGGTGTCCCAAACATAGGTGGGGAGTTCTTGGACTAAAGGGGACAGAACCGTGTCGAGGTATGCAGAGATGAGTTCGGTGGGGCAGGAGCAGGCTGAGACAATGGGTCGGCCGGGGAAGTCAGGTTTGTGTATTTTGGGCAGGAGGTAGAAACGGGCGGTGCGGGGTTGTGGGACTATGAGGTTGGAGGCGGTGGATGGGAGATCCCTGAGATGATGAGGTTATGGATGGTCTGAGACATGATGGGTTTGTGGTGGGAGGTGGGGTCGTGGTCAAGGGGGCGATAAGAGGAGGTGTCTGCGAGCTGGCGTTTGGCCTCAGCGGTATAAAGGTCGGTGCGCCAAACTAATACCGCGCCTCCCTTGTCTGCCGGTTTGATGGTGAGGTTGGGATTGGGGCGGAGGGAGTGGAGGGCTGCACGTCATGAGGGTGAGAGGTTGGAGTATGTGAGCGGGGTGGACAGGTTGAGTCGGTTAATGTCGCGGCGGCAGTTGGCTATAAATAGATCGAGGGCGGGTAAGAGGCCAGCACGGGGTGTCCAGGTGGATGGGGTGCGTTGGAGGCGGGAGAAGGGGTCGTCAGAGGATGGGCGGGAATCTTGGTTGTGAAAGTAGGCACGGAGGCGAAGGCGGCGGAAGAATTGTTCAATATCTCGCCGCGTGTTGAACTAATTGATCCGAGGGCGTAGGGGAATGAAGGTGAGGCCCCTGCTGAGTACTGATCTTCATCCTCAGAGAGGGGGTGGTCTGGAGGGATGGTGAAGATCCGACATGGCTGGGAGCTAGGACCTGGTGTGGGACTGGAGCTGGGGTGGGGGCGGGGTTAGGGACGTGGAAAGAGATCGAAGTAGGGGCGGGGTCGTGCGTCGTGATGGAAATAAGCGTGGGGGCGGGGTTACGTGTGGTGGCGAAAGTCGGCGTGGGGGCGGGATTAAGAGTGGTCCCGAATGTTTGCGTGAGGGCGGGGTTGCATGTAGTGACGAAAGACGGCGTGGGGGCGAAGAAACCTGATGCGTTGTGGTCCTGCAGGTTAGTGATGTCAGTGGGGGCGGAAGTGGCTGCGGCGACATCCCTCCAGACCTCCCCCTCTCTGAGGATGAAAGATCAGTCCTCAGCAGGGGCCTCACCTTCATTCCCCTACTCCCTCGGATCAATGAGTTCAACACGCGGCGAGATATTGAACAATTCTTCCGCCGCCTTCGCCTCCGTGCCTACTTTCACAACCAAGACTCCCGCCCACCCTCTGACGACCCCTTCTCCAGACTCCAACGCACCCCATCCCCCTGGACACCCCGTGCTTGCATCTTACCCGCCCTCGATCTATTTATAGCCAACTGCCACAGTGACATTAACTGACTCAACCTGTCCACCCCTCTCACCCACTCCAACCTCTCACCCTCAGAACATGCAGCCCTCCACTCCCTCCGCTCCAATCCCAACCTCACCATCAAACCGGCAGACAAGGGAGACGCGGTAATAGTTTGGCGCACCGACCTTTATACCGCTCGCAGACGCCTCCTCTTATCGCCCCCTTGACCACGACACTTCCTCCCACCACCAAACCATCATCTCCCAGATCATCCATAGCCTCATCACCTCAGGGGATCTCCCATCCACCGCCTCTAACCTCATAGTCCCACAAACCTGCACCGCCCGTTTCTAACTCCTGCCCAAAATCCACAAACCTGTCTTACCCGACCGACCCAGTGTCTCAGCCTGCTCCTGCCCCACCGAACCCATCTCCGCATACCTCGACACGGTTCTGTCCCCTTTAGTCCAAGAACTCCCCACCTATGTTTAGGACACCACCCACGCCCTCCACCTCCTCCAGGATTTTCGCTTCCCCGGTCCCCAACGCCTTATTTTCACGATGGATATCCAGTCCCTGTACACCTCCATCACCCATCACGAAGGACTCAAAGCCCTCCGCTTCTTCCTTTCCCGCCGCACCAACCAGTACACTTCCACTGACACCCTCCTTCGACTGACTGAACTGGTCCTCACCCTGAATAACTTCTCTTTACAATCCTCCCACTTCCTCCAAACTAAAGGAGTTGCCATGGGCACCCGCATGGGCCCCAGCTATGCCTGTCTCTTCGTAGGATATGTGGAACAGTCCATCTTCCGCAACTACACTGGCACCACCCCCCACCTTTTCCTCCGCTACATCGATGACTGTATCGGCGCTGCCTCGTGCTCCCACAAGGAGGTTGAACAGTTCATCAACTTTACTAACACCTTCCATCCCGTCCTCAAATTCACCTGGACTGTCTCAGACTCCTCCCTCCCCTTCCTAGACCTTTCCATTTCAATCAGGGGCGACCGACTCAACACAGACATCTACTATAAACCGACTGACTCTCACAGCTACCTGGACTACACCTCCTCCCACCCTGTCCCCTGTAAAATCTCCATCCCATATTCCCAATTCCTTCGTCTCCGCCGCATCTGCTCCCAGGAGGACCAGTTCCAACACCGCACAGCCCAGATGGCCTCCTTCTTCAAGGACCGCAGATTCCCCCCAGACGTGATCGACGATGCCCTCCACCACATTTCCTCCACTTTCCACTCCTCCGCCCTTGAGCCCCGCTCCTCCAACCACCACCAAGCCAGAACCCCACTGTTTCTCACCTACCACCCCACCAACCTCTGTATACAACGTATCATCCGCCGTCATTTCCGCCACCTCCAAACGGACCCCACCACCAGGGATATATTTACCTCCCCTCCCCTATCACCGTTCCGCAAAGACCACTCCCTTCGTGACTCCCTCGTCAGGTCCACACCGCCCACCAACCCAATCTCCACTCCTGGCACCTTCCCCTGCAACCGCAGAAAATGTAAAACTCGCGCCCACACCTCCTCCCTCACTTTCCTCCAAGGCCCCAAGGGATCCTTCCATAACCGCCAAAAGTTCACCTGTACCTCCACACCCATCATCTATTGCATCTGCTGCTCCCGATGTGCCCTCCTCTGTATTGGGGAGATGGGCCGCTTACTTGCGGAATGCTTCAGAGAACACCTCTGGGACGCCCGGACCAACCAACCCAACCACCCCGTGGCTCAACACTTTAACTTTCCCTCCCACTCCACCGAGGACATGCAGGTCCTTGGACTCCTCCACCGGCAGAACTTAACAACACGACGGCTGGAGGAGGAGCGCCTCATCTTCCGCCTGGGAACACTCCAACCACAAGGAATGAACTCAGATTTCTCCAGTTTCCCCATTTCCCCTCCCCCCACCTTGTCTCAGTCGGTTCCCTCAACTCAGCACCGCCCTCCTAACCTGCAATCTTCTTCCTGACCTCTCCACCCCCACCCCACTCCGGCCTATCACCCTCACCTTGACCTCCTTCCACCTATCACATCTCCATCACCCCTCCCACAAGTCCCTTCTCCCTACCTTTTATCTTAGCCTGCTTGGCACACTCTCCTCATTCCTGATGAAGGGCTTATGCCCGAAACGTCGAATTTCCTATTCCTTGGATGCTTCCTAACCTGCTGAGCTTTAACCAGCAACACGTTTTCAGCTGTGATCTCCAGCATCTGCAGACCTCATTTTCTACACGACCTACCAGGGGAAAGACATAGTGGCCAGGCCTCTCGCACTGGGCCTGGTCCTGTTGTTCAGATGGGAAAGAGGAGGATAGAAATGCACTAGTGGTAGGAGGCTCAATAGTTAGAAGAACGAAGAGCAGATTTTGTTGTCATGAATGGGACTTGCAGAAGATATGTTGCCGCGCAGTTGTCAGGGTCCAAATGTCGGTAATTTACAAGATACTGAAGGGGGAATGGGAGCAGCCAGAATTCGTGTTGCAATTTCACACCAATGACCTAGCCAGGAAAAAGCATGAACAACTAAAATGTGATTTAAGCGAGTCATTTGCAAGCTGAAACGCAAGACGAGAAGAGCAGCAATCTCAGGCGTGCTACTGGTCTCACGTGTGAATGAGGCGAGGAACAGGGAGTGATTGCGGCTGAACACGTGGCTATAGGACTGGTGCAAGAGGGAAGGCTTCAATTACGTAGGTCATTGGGGTGCATTCTGTGGAATGTTGGACCTATACAGAGAAGAGCCGGTTGCACTTAAACTGGAGGGGATATGTCCTGGCGAGATATCTGTGAGAGCACTATGAGAGGGTATAAACTAATTTGGCAGGGCTTGGGGAACCACAGTTACAGATCAGACTAGGGGGTAGTTGTTGAATGGGTAGAAATAGAATTCAAACACTTTGGCAGGAAGGATACGTCGTTGATCGGGCAAAGGGATGGGTTAACGTGTGTCTGTTTCAATGCAATGAGTATCAGAAATATGAGTGATGAAATTACAGCATGTATAAGTACTTCGAAGAATTATATGGTGGCGATAAAGGAAACATTGATTTCACAGGAGTAGGATTGATTGCTGGATGTTCTAGGGTTCATACCTTTTAACAAGAACGGTAAGAGGAGAAAAGAGGATGGGAATAGCATTATTAGTTAGCATGTGCATCACAGCTACAGGAATGAATGTTGTTGAGGAGGGTTTGTCCACTCAGTCAGTGAGTGGAAGTCAGTAACAGGAAAGGAGCAGCCACTTACAGTCATAGAGTCACAGAGATGTAAAGGGCTATAACAGACCGTTTGTCCAACTCGTCCATGCTGAGCAGACATCCCAATCTACTCTAACACCATTTGTCAGCACTTGGTTCATATCCCTCTAAAACTGCCTATTGATAAACTCATCCAGATGCCTATTAAATAATGCAATTGCACCAGCCTTTGCCACTATCTCTGGCAGCTCATTCCATACTCACACCACCCTCTCCATGAAAAACGTTGCCCCATACGCCCCTTTCATGTCTGTCTACTCTGACTCTTAACCTCGATCCTCTAGATCCGGGCTCCCTCACCCCACTGTAAAGACTTGGTCTATGTATCCTATCCCTGACCCTCACGGTTTTATAAAGCTCTATCAGGTCACCCTTCAACCTTCGATCAACCACAGAAAACATGCCCGGCCTATTCAACCGATCAGGAAAGCTCAAGTCCTCCAACAATGGAAACATCCTTGTAAATCATCTCGGAACGCGTTCATGTTTCACAACATCCTTCAGATAGGAAGGATACCAGATTTTCACGCAATATTCCAAGAGTGGCCTTGCTGTTTTCTAAAGACCGTCTATCACAAACGAGAGGTGGAAGAAAAGATTAGACGAGTGATCTTGGAAAAGTGCAAATGCAACATAATTGTTTTTCTGGGTGACTTCAACTTGCACAATATTGATTGGAATCACGTGAGTTCAGATGGTTTGGATACAGCTGATCTTTTCAGGTCTGTCCATGAGAGATTCCAGACTCAATTTGTTCACAGGATGACAAGGGGGATTTGGTGCAATGCAACTAGCCAGGAAAGGTGTCAGATCTCGCGACAGGAGACTATTTGAAAGACAGTGATCAACTGCTTCACCTTTACAATAGCCATGTAGCAGAATAGGAACTGACAGTATGGGAATGTATTTCCTTGTGTGCGTGGAAATTACACTGCTATTAAATAAGAGTTCAGGATTTTTAATTGGAAGCAATTCATCTACGGGAAATGCACAAGGCAAATATGTAGACTGTCTGAGAAGCTCCTGTTCCAATTGCCGGATAACTTTGTCCGGCTGAGACAGGAAACGAATGGCAAGGTGAAGGAGTCTTGGATGACAAAAATGGATGACTTTTTCGCAAAAGGGAAAAGGGAACTCAGAAATCGCACAACACCAGGTTATAGCTCAACAGGTTTAATTGGAAGCACACTAGCTTTCAGAGCGACACTCCTTCATCAGGTGATAATCAGGTACACCCTAGTCCAACACTGGCATCTCCAAATCGGGAAAAAGGAAATGGAGTTAAGTTTGAAGAAAAAAGGATCTGGCGCAGCCTTGGAAAATTACAGGTTAGTTACCCAACAAATAACTCAAAAATGGACTGAAAAGAGCTGGGTTGGAGCAAGAAAAAACCTTGGTGGGAAGGGTTAGAGAAAAACAAAGTCATTCCACTTCTGCGAGGGATAACAGAATGATCAGAGAGACGGTAGTGCCGATCAGGGATAGTAGAGGAATCTTGTGCAGAGAGGCTGATGAGGTAGGTAAGACCCCTAATCTGTTTTTTTCCTACAGTACTCACGAAGAGAGGTAAATTGTTTAGAGTCAGAACACCGTGGAGCAGACGAATAGGCTTGAACAAATTCATATAAAGGAAATGGATGCGCTGGATATTCTGGGAAGCATCAAGATCGATAACTCCTCAGACATATCCAAAATTACGACGGGAGTTGAGGAATGAGTCTGCTGCGCCTCCTGCGATTATCTTTGCATTTTCACTCGCCATGGAGTAGTACCTCCTGCTTGGAGGGAGGCAAATGTTATTACTCTGTTCAAGAATGGGAACAGTGGAATCCGTGAGAATTACAAACCATTCATAGGCCTCGCGACTATTTTATACACATGCTTCGATTAAACAGCGCCAGCATGACTTTGTGATGGATAAACATCACTCATAAGCGTTATTGAGTTATTTGAGGATGTGACGAGAAAAGTTGAAGTTAATCGAGCAGTGAATGTGGTGTCTATGGATTGCACTGAGACATATGTTAAGATTCTGCATGGCAGTCTCATTCATGACGTTAGGCGCTATGGGATGCAGGGAAATATGGCTGTCCGGATACAGAAGTGGCTGCCTGAAAGAAAACATAGAACATAGAACATTGAACATAGAATGTCACGGTGCAGTAGAGGTTCTTCGGTCTTCGATGTTGCGCCAACCTGTGAAACCAAACTGACGTCAATCTAACATTCTTTAATCCATTATTATCTATATGTTTATGTAATAGCCATTTGAATGTCCCAAACGTTGGCAAGCCTACTCCTCTTGCAGGCCGAACATTCCATCACCTTACTACTCTCTGAGTCAAGAATCTAACCTCTGACGTATGACCTTAATCTATCACCATTCAATTTAAAGTTATGTCCCCTCGCGCTGACCATCACCATCTGAGGAAAAATGTTCTCAACGTCCTACCTATCGGATCCTTTGATCGTCATGTTTGTCTCTATTAGGACACCTCTTAACCTTCTTCTTTAAAACGAAAACAGCATCAAGTCCCTCAGGTATTCCTCATAAGATATTCACAACATACCTGGTCAATATCATCTGCACATTTCCCAATGCTTGCAAATCCTTCGGATAATGCAAAAATCAGAAACATAAGCAATATGCCAAGTTCGGCCGCACCAGATTTTTGTACAGTTGCAAAATGACCACATTGTTCTGAAACCCAATACGTCTACCAATAAAATTAAACACACCAGAAGACGTCTTACTAATTCTATCTACCTGGGTAGCAATTTTGAAGGATCTATGCACTTAAACATCAAGAACTCTCCGCTCATCCACGCTACAAAAAAAAACTTGCCATTTGCCCAGGACTCCTGTTACTCCTTCCAAAGTGAATCATCTCCATTTGACACCTCTCAGCCCAGCTCTGCTTCCTACCTATTTCACTTGGTAAACTTCAAAAAACTTCCACACTATCCACAACTGAACTTTACTCAGTTTACTAATTCATACTTCGTCGCACTCATCCAGGTCATTTATAAAAATGACAAACATCAGTGACCCCAAAACAGACCTTTGCGATACACCACTTGTCACTGATCTCCACGTTGAACATTTCCCATCAACCACGGCCCTCCATCTTCTCTCAGCGAGCTTATTTCTGACCCAAATTGTTAAATCACTTTCAATGCCATGCCTGTGTATTTTCTGCAACAGCTTATGTTGGGGAACCTTAGAAAACTCTTTAATGAAGTCCTTATAAACAGCATCAATGACTTTACACTAATCCACCGATTTCAAATGATTCAATTAAGTTTGCCAGGCACAACCGACCCTTATAAAAAACCGTTTTAGGTGTCCCTAACAAAATGATTAATTTCTACGTGACTATAAATCCTATCTCTTGTTTTCATTCACAACGCTTTAACCACAAGCAAAAGAAGGCTCACTGTCTATAATTAACAGGGTTATCTCTATTTTCATTCTTGAACAAGGGGACAACATTTGCTGTCGTCCAGGTTTCTGGCAGGATCCTAGTAGACAATGACGACATAAAGACCAAAGCCAAAGGTTCTGCAATATTCTCCCTTATTTCCCAGAGAATACTGGTACGAATCCCACTTAACTTACTTATGTTCAGGCATTCCAGAATAGGTCGCAGCTCCTCCTTTAGCAACTCAATCCCTTCTAGTCTAATAACCTGTTTATCAGTATTCTAAGCGACATCATTGTCTCTTTCAAGAGTGAATACTGACGAGAAATATTCAGTCAGTCACTGGCCTATCTCTTTGGACTCCACGCACAACATTCCACCACTGTCCTTGACTAGCCCGAATCTTACTGTACTCATTCTTTTAGTCCTGGCATATCTGTTGGAAGATTTAGGGTTTTCCTTGATCCGACATGCCAAAAACTTGTCATTTCCCCTCTTGTTCTACTGAGCTCTCTCTTTAGTTACTTCCTGTCTAACTTGCATCTGTCATGCACCCTCACTGAGCGTTTACATCTCATTTTTACTTAATCCTCCTTGTTCCTCTTCAGAGTAGATTCAACTTCTTGATTAAACCACGACTTCCTTACTCGACCACTTCCTCCCTGCTGGACAGGTACATACATATCAAAGGCTTCTTCTTTGAAGAATCTCGATATTTCAGTTGTTCCCATCCACTGTTTCCTTCCTCATCCTTTGCATCCCAAACATTGCATCATCGCCTCATAATTGCCTTGCCCCAAGCTATAACTCTTGCTCTGCAGCATATGCCTACCCTGTTCCATCAGTAAAGTATACTGAACTGAGTTGTGGGCACTGTCGCTAAAGTGCAACCCTACCTCCAAAAGTAACACCTGGCCCGGTTCATTACCCAATAGCAAATCCCATGTGGCGTTACCTCGTGCTGGCCGAGCTTCATCCTATGCCAGAAAACTTTCCTGCACACATTTCATAATAACAGACGGATCTATTTTCCTCGAATTGCAACATCTCCAGTCAATATTTGGCAAGTTTCAGTCCTCCATAACAACTACCTTGTTTTTTTTCGTTACTATGCACAATAATTTTCGCAGTCCGTTTATTTCTATATCTGCGAACTTTTTGGAGATTGTTAAAAAACTCCGAATAGCATGACCACTCCTTTCCTGTTTAAAACCTCCGCCATACTACCTCAGCTGATGAGTCTTCATCAAAGATCCTTTCCTCCGCCGTACTACTGTCCTTGATTAACATTTACACAGCTCACTATTTTACCATCTTCCCTGTTCTTACAGAAGCATCTCAATCCTTGAAACTGCAACAACCATTTCTGTCCCTGTTATATCCATGTCTCCGAAATGGCCACAACGTCGCAGTCCAAGGTACCAACCCATGCTCCACGCTCACCCACCTTATTCTGGGTGCTTCTGGCATTGCAGTAGACATGGTTCAAAGTACCTTCCTGCCTACCGAAATCATGCTGCGACCTTGAATCCTTATTCATGACCTCACTGCGCTCAACTTCCTGTCCACTGGAACTTCAAGACAGGTTCTCGTCCTCGTATTGAATTAGTCTGAATCGTCATGAAGTAGATCAGCAAACCTCCCCCAGGATATTGATACGCTCTGGTTCAGTTGTTGACCATCCCGTTTGTTGAATTTCCACTTACCCCAGAAAGCAGCGAGTTTTAGTCGATGAAAAGTATTCCAGCCGGTGATTGTTGACGCGTGCTGTCCCGCAGGGGTCTGTTTTAGTGTTTTTACAGTTTTTATAAATGACTTGGATAAAGAAGTGGAAGGGTACGTAAGTAGGTTTGTCAATAACACAAAGGTTGGTGGTATTTATAGAGTGTCGTGGGCTGTTGCAGGCTTCATCAAGTATTTGACAGGATGCAGAGCGAGGTTGAGAAGTTCCATATGGAGTTCAACATGGATAAATGTGAAACACTTCATTTTGGAAGGTCGAATACAAATGCTGATTATAGAGTTAAAGACAGGATTCTTGGCAGTTTGGATGAACAACGGGATCTTAATGTCCAAGTAGAACACACAAAGAACAAAGAAAATTACAGCACAGGAACAGCCCCTTCAAGCCTCCAAGTATGCGCTGATCTAGATCCTCTATCAAAACATGTCGTCCATTTTCTAATGATCTGCACCCACTGCTCCCTGCTTAATCATGTATCTGTCTGGATACATGTTAAGTGACGCTATCGGGCATGGCCCAACTCCTCGGCTAACAACGTGTTCCAGGCACCCACTGCTCTGTGCGGAAAGAACGTTCCATGCACATCTCTTTTCAACTTTTCCCCTTTTACCTTGAACTCTAAAATGGGTAATTGAGTGCCCCACTCTGGAAAAATGCTTCTTGATATCCACACTATCTGTAACTCTCACGACTTTGGAGACCTTATCAGATCCCACCTCAACCTCCACATTTCTAAAGAATATGAGACTCATCGACTCAACCTCTCCTCAGCGCTACCCTCCTCCATCCCAGGAAACGTCGTGGTGAACCTCCTCTGCACCGTCTTCAAAGCATCCACCTACTTTTGGTAACATGACGACCAGGACCGCACACAATATTCCAAAAGTGGCCGAACCAAAGTCTTATTCAAATGTAACATGACCTGCCAACTCTGATACTCAGTTGCCCATCTGATGAAGGAAAGCATGCCGTCTGCCTTCTTGATAACTCTATTCAGCTGCGTTGTCACCGTCCTTTTTTTTACCAAATGGGAATTAATCCGATCTCTCAGCATCTTCTCCAAGGCTTTAGCTACCACTGGCATCACACATACCGATCTACATTTACATGGATTATACTTGCTATGAACCTAGATCCCTCAAAGTGGCCACCAAAGTTGATAGGTTTGTTCAGGCAGCCTATGGTGTTTGGGTTTTCATTAACAGGCGATTTGAGTATAAGAGCCGGGCTGCAGCTCTGTAAATCTCTGCCGAGACCACACTTGGGATATCGTTTCCAGTTCTGTCCCCCTTATTTAATGAAGGACGATAATACTTTAGAGATGGTTCAGCGGAGATTTACCAGGAAGCTGCCTGGATTGGATGCCGTGTCTTATGAAGAGACTTTGAGACAGCTAGGGCTATTCACACTGGAGAGAAGAAGTAAGACTGTTGAATTGATTGACGTGTACAAGGTAATGACAGATATACTTAAAATACATAACGAGAGATGTTCCCCCAGGGAAGAAATGATATCACAAGAGGTCATAATTTAAAGATCATTTGACAAAGGGGAGACAGTTTCTGTAGACAGAGACTGGTAAGTGCGTGAAATACGCTGCCAGCGGTGGTAGTACCGTCAGAGAAGTTAGGACCATTTAAGTGACCTCTGGACAAACACATGGATGTCAGTGAATTGAGGAGTGTGTTGGTCAGGTTGATTTTTGGCAAAAATAAATGCCCAGCACAATATCGTGGGCCGAAGGGCCTACACTGCACAGAACTGTTCTATGTTTTTGGAAGTATGCGATGTCGTTCGCTTTTTGAGCATCAATTTTAGAGCACTGAAAGCAAACATCGACAGTACTTCTGCAATGATGTAAAGTTTGTCAGCCATCTCCCCGAATCGCTGAAACAGAAACACGCAGAGAGGCTCGGCTCACCTCAAAATCTGTTAAATGAAGTGTTGAAGATGCAATAACGCGCCTCTCACTCCTCCAATCTTTCATAAAGGGGTAGTTAAATGAAATTAATTCTTTTCACTCAATTTATTATCAGCAAGAAACAATTTGTTTTCCTAAACCTAACAGTAGTAAAATTAAAAGATCCACGAACAAACAAAACAATTCACCTCTAGCTGTTACGTTTTACTTAAGAAAACAAAATCTTGAAAAAATACAACAAAAAAAACTCAATCTCACAGAAATACAGCCAGGGTACATCTTCCAGAATTCTCTGTTGATCTTCTTTCAGGATCGTCTCTTCCTTAGAATTCTTGTCTTCGCTCTTCAGACTGGAAATGTTCTCCCTGTGAATTATGCATTCTAGTTTATTAACTAAAGTGTGCTGTGATACCATTAATAATTAGATTATGCTTTCTCTGAGAGCTGAAAATTATTATTACTTGGCAGATGATAGTTGGAAACTATAGATTATCCAAATGACCTCATCTATGATATCCTTGATGCGCTATCAATATTGTTACAATCGGATTGGTTTAAGGTTGTCAAAACGATCAGATTTAAATATAGTAGGTTTGTGGTATCTAACTGCTTGGTTTAAATTTATCGGCTAAATTTGAAAAGACATGCTGAATTGTAAACGTTCGGCTTCGCTATTCGCAACAAATGTTTCAATTCGGGCACGTTGTGTGCACCTGCACTTTAAGGTGCTGTTCTGACATTCAATTTGATGCGAAACACAGAGAAAAAGCTATAATTTGCGGGGATCCAGCAACACGTCCTCATTTTGATATTGAACATTTTTATACACATCCACATTGCAACACATTCCAACAAGAGCTGCTCAGCAATAACTTACTCACTGGTGCCTCGTGTGGCTTCCTATAGGAATATATCTGATTTAATGTCAAATTTAGTCTCATAATGGGCAAAAGATCTGAATTCCACAAGTGAGGCTACAGTGGCAGGCCTTAATATCAATGCTTTCAAACAAGTGTAACACAGAGTCATAGAATCGTGGAAACCTATAGGACAGAAACAGACCGCCTGGTCCATTCTGACCAGGTGTCCTGAATTAATCCAATCAAATTTACCATCACTTGACCCATATCACTTAAAACCCGTCCTATTCATGAACTCAACGAGGTGGCTATTAAGTCTTCCAATTGTACCAACCTCTACTACTTCCTCTGCCAGCTCATTCCAAGCACACACCGGCCACTGTCTGAGAAAGTTGAACCTTAACTTCGTTTTAAATTTTCCCACTTTTAGCGGAATCCTGTACCCTCCAATTCTGGGTTCCCCCAACCTAGGGTGGAGACCTTGTCCACCTACACTATCTGCGCCCCACAACATGATCTCTCTTCAAGCTCTGACGGTCAAGGGAAAACAGCCACTAACAATTCAGCTTCGCCTTGCAGATCAAAACCTCCAAACTTGACAACAACCTTGATCATCTTCTCTGAATCTTATCATGTTTGAAAACATTCTCCCGACAGGATGCAAGCCAGAATCGAAAAGTGGCTGAGCCAATGTTATATGCAGGGGCGGTCGGGAAAGAAATTGCGACAGTAAGCGTTTCTCGCTTTTTGGTGTATTTTAGTTTTGGAGCTGATTTGCTCAGAATACAGGAGCTGTAATTATTTTTTTGTAAGATGATGCATTGTTTTGGAAATTTGGAGGAGAAAGATCAAAACAAGGACTCTTTATAAAAGAGGCAGTGAGAAGTAGGTAGAAAATGTATGGTCAGTGAATATAACGAGAAACGTATCAAAGATCATTCGAAAAAATGGAATGATGTGGCAAACTCTCTCCTGGCTAATTTACTTATTGCCCAACTAGGTAATACTTGTAAAGAAGAACGGATTGCAGAAACACGGAGAGCCTTTGCCACCTGGTTGTTGATAATGATTAGTACTAATCTGTTGGAATTGGATATGCACCAAGTCCCAGAAAGTGCGACTGATAAGCAATTGAGAGAATAGGGACGAGAAAAGATACTCTGAGACAACTTAAGATTTTAACTTTATCAGCAGATTATTTGGTATTGAGAATATGCATGAATAGGGACATTATATCGCTAATGGTGCACATCCACAAACACGGGGGCAGACATAAGTCTCCTGATAAAGTATTCATTGCACTGATTCATAACGTGATGGAACCTGGATATAGCTAAAATAACCTTCGACTCAAATGATAATAATGCATATTATCAGAAGGGAAATTGATACAACAAAATGTCATCAAGAAAGGCATCATTTGGCATGTTTAAATGACGTGAGTTGAAAAATGTGGCGGTTGAAAAACACAGTACACCAAGCAGCATCCGATGAGCAGGACAGATGACATTTTGAGCATTAGCCCTTCATCTGGAATTATGCCCAAAACGCCGAACCCTGTGCTCCTTCGATTTTGCCTGACCTGCTTTGCTTATCCAGCGTTTAGTCTCTGATCTCCAGCATCTGCAGTCCTCATTTCTCCGTGCTCAAATGACATAACCATACATAGTCTGACGATTTATGATTTTGTAACTTACAATAACTGTGCATTATCTATTTTGAAATTGAACACCAACCCTTAGAAAATAATGTCCTCCTCGCATCAACGTATTACTTAACCCTGACAGTCAGCTATTACCATAAGGAATCACGGCCATACAACTTGAATGGACATAATGACACGAAGCTTTACTATTGATAGACAGTCCTTGCCGAATTCATCAAGTCGAGCATAGATTAACCCATTCGTCCAATGAATTCATCCAGATTAAGCAGATTGGAATTTACAATAACCAATTGGATAGGGTACTTTTGGGACAAACAGCCAATAGCCAAACATATTCCTGAATGTGAATCGTATATCATGCATTAGTCGTAATAATATCATTGTTTTGATTATCGTGGTGGTACGATGTGAAAGAACAAATGATGAATTAAAAAGAGATGACTCAGGCAAATGTTGCAACTGAAGGATTTTTCCATTTGCCCTTTTGACATCAAGCGTGAGCATGTTTCTTAAGCTTGCTTGGCGTTTTGGCTAAGTACCTTGAGGGGACGAGCATCGTAGCGGCCCATGACACATTTGACCAGGTGGCCGCTTGTGTTGTTTTGGTTAATGCAAGATGGCCGAAAGACTTTTATAGTTATTGCAGCAGATGTTCACAGCTACATTTGTTGTTTCTGGTGAGATACACCGGATAAATGATATTGTCCATAACAAGAAAGATTAGGGACATTAATCATGTTTCTGTAAACAACCTATAGTATTTTCCTCTATTTAGGTAATTGTAGATTTCAAAGGAAAAGCAACAGATTTGAGTACAGAAGAGTTACTTGCATTCCTTGAGCAAATGTTTCAAGGCAAAAAAGAGACCCAATGCATTATTAGGGAAGTTAAAATAGTAACTGATGTGCGCATGGTCTCCTGTTAAGCATTAGCTAAGTTGTAAAAAGAGAGGTTACGACTGAGAGACGTGAACAAATGAAACTTAAGTGCAGATGTTGATATTTCGATAAACAATTCTTACATCTATAGATCAAGGGAAGAGTGACAAATACAGGTTACAAAATGCAGAGTGAGTATGTAGCTGTTCCATACTGGTTAATGGAATTTAAACAAGTCCCATTTAATGGCTTGCCGGAATTCAAACGTGATAGAATTCAACCTTCATGATTTGTCTTGAAAGAGGTGCTTTTTCATTCAGGCAAGGCAATTAATAATGGAAAGTGTCCAGATTGGGAAAATTTAAAGTTTTGTTTTAAAACAAGAACGTTTAGTTTGAAAACCACTTACAACATGTAAATTTCAGGATTTGTAAACTACCGTTGTAAGTAAGAGGGGCAGTTGTTTAATCTCTCATACTAAAGTGAGAGACGGGTTATTCTCAATTTGTCAGTTGAGTGACAGTAACTCTACATTTGAGTTGATTTTAAAGACTTTATATTTGTTAATGGAATTTAAACCAGTCCCATTTACTGGCTTGCCGGAATTCCAACGTGATAGAATTTCACCTTCATGATTTGTCTTGAAAGCGGTGCTTTTTCATTCAGACAAGGCAATTAATAATGGAAAGTGTCCAGAGTGGGACAATTTTAAGTTTTACTTTACAAAGCAAGTTTAGTTTGAAAACCACTTACAACATGTAAATTTTAGGATTCGTAAACTACTGTTGTAAGAGGGGCAGTTGTTTAATCTTTCAGACTGAAGTGAGAGACGGGTTGTTCTCAATTTGTCAGCTGTGTGACAGTAACTCTTCACTTGAGTTGATTTTAAAGATTTTAAATCAATTGGTAAAACATAATATCATTCTGACGTTAGTACAGAATTTGGTCGAGTTCCCCGTGCTCTAAACTATTCATTTTGTTGGCAAAAAATGCGACGCAGCGGACAAACGTCAGAGAAGGAATCAAACTATCAAAAGCATTGAACGATCTTTAAATAGATATTGGACTGATATCTTTGACACCTTGTCTAAGGTATCTGGCGAAATTCTTACTCCTAATGCTCTTCTTGTTTAGTTTGGGGTTTCACCCTCTTTATCTAATTGTTCTTCCTCTAAAAAAAAAGAAATGAAAGCATTCACTAACCTATTGGTGAGAAAATTAATGTTGTTAATCTAGAAATCCCTAATTCCACCTAATCATACACACAGGTTGAGAGATGTTGTATGCTTACATAAATCAGGAAAGATTGTCTGGCTCCTCTAACAAAATTACAAGATCTGGAACTTCTTTCTTTAATATGTTAAGGGTGTTGCCTTTTTTAAACTGCTCCAGGCTGGGGCATGTTCTGTTGTCGCGATTTTTCTCTTTTTTAGTCTTCTTCTTTCTTCTTTTTCTTTTAATAATGCAGTTGTCTTACTGCTTGTCTGATGTGTTATGATATTATGCTTTGCATATGGTTATATTTATTATGGTTGTTTCTCTTTTTCATCTTTGCATTTTGGGAGAGGGTGATCGGTATTTTGTTTCCAGTTGTTTATTGCTTGGGAATAAATTTTGTTCTACTCTCACTTTTTGAAGTAAAATCAATGAAAACTAAACACAAAGAAGCATGGCAATATCTCACAGAGAGGTGATGACGTATCTGGTAAATACCATGTGATTATGGGATGAAGCAAGCTGTCCAAAGAGTTGTCCATCATTGATTGTGTGTCAGGCTTTGGTGTATTGACTGGGGATATGGCTTGCAATAACATCAATGTTTTATGAATTTATAGCAACGCCAATTTTATGAAAATGGTGTATTTCGCTGGCGAATTCAAAGCGCCATTGACATCTGATCTGAACTGGATGTGAAGCCCAGATTTGAGTTGTTTTTGCCTCTCCCAAGTACGTGACAATGCAGCACCGAATAAATATCGGTCGCACTCGGGAACATAGGATTTAAGAATCCTCTTTGAGAATTTTGAGTAAAACAGCAAACCTATCAGGCAGTCAGCACCAGAAATACGGAAATCTACTCATGATTAGCGATAGACACTGACAGATGTAGAATCTGTCCGTTACTTGAAGAGAGCATGTAATGCAAATTTGCCAACTTGTGTACTCAAATGCCACATTGTAAAACGCTTTTGAGGTTTTTTTGACGAATTGAAACAACAGAAGCAGCTTGAATGGATGAGTCAAGACCATACACAACCAGAGTTTTTAGTTTTAGGTTTTCAGTACCGTTTGCTGCTAGGATCCTGAACTTGGTTGGAAGCTGCAGCACAGCTTGCTCTTTTACTCTGTCTCAGAGTTTCCTCTTGGTGATTTTTAGTCCTATTGTTTGGACAGCATTTGTGAATCTCTGCTTCCTGAATCAGGCTTTGGTGCATTTGTGTGATGTTACTATGAGGGAACGATTAATTACTAAAGGCAGGTGTATCTATTAGTGTGTTAAGCATTGTGGTAGTGTCCCAGCAAGACAAATTCACGGTGGCTCAGTGGTAAGCACTGCTGCCTCACAGCGCCAAAGATCCGGTTTCAATTCCACACTGAGGCAACCGTCTGTGTGGAGTTTATACATTCTCCCCGTTTGTGTATGGAATCTTCCAGGTGCTCCGGTTTGCTACCCCCGTCGAAAAATGTGCAGGCAGGTGCATTGGCCATGCTGAACTGCCCGTAGTGTAAGGTGAAGGGGTAAAGATAGGGGAATGGGTCTAGGTGGGTTGCTCTTCAGGGGGTGGGTGTGGACTTGATGGGCCTGTTTCCAAACTGCAAGTAATCTCATCAATTCGACTCTTACAATTTTATCCAAGTAAAATAAATACTAAATATGGCCGTCTCAATCATCTCGATCTAAAGAGGGTACTGTCACCAGATTGACTGCCCACCTCTATCGTTTTGTCAGCTTGTAATGCTTGAAGGTGGCCACATTGCAGGCTACACTAATCTGCTGTACCTTGGCTTTGTCCATTCTCCACGGGCAAGTCTGAGCTGCCACAACCGGGGCAGTGTTCTGTTTGATTTTTTTTCTCTCTGCAGCCACAGAAGCAGTCTTTTACCCGTGCCTGCTTATTATCTTGCACCTTCCGGCATGACATGCAAAGGACAGTCAAAAGAATTTTCCTCATTTGGGCAGCACCCTTTTTTTGCTTGGGATTTCAGTTTCATCCAGCTCGTCTTTATGGCTGAGAATAATCGACTGGGAATTTGGTACAAATTATTATTCAAAAATTGCGGGGATGCAAAGACAGTCAATTGTTTCGCTAGATCTCGAAATTATGACTGGAAGACTGCATTGAAATATGGAACATTTTTCCACCTGGTTATTAGTGTTGTTCTTAAACATTTTGCTCAGACATTGCTTGCAGCGCCAAATGTAACTTAAGACTGAAGTGCCGCAAGTAGTGCTTTAAGCTCAGTTCAGACCAGTGGAGAACCCCGCTGCAGAGCCGGTGAAAAACCCCACTCTCTATCTCTGAGACATCTCCCTTTTCCTCCGGGAACTAGGATGGAATTTGTTTCACCCAACTGTCCCTTCTAACCTCAGGTTGTGGTAGTTCACAGACTCCCAGCCCAATCGCTTGTTTTAGAACACATAACATAGAACATTACAGCGCAGTACAGGCTCTTTGGCCTTCGATGTTGCGCTAACCTGTGAAACCAACCTGAAGCCGATCTAACCTTGACTATTCCATTATCATCCATATTTGTATCCAATGACTATTTGAAATTGGTGAGCCTACTACTGTTGCCGGCAGGGCATTCCACGCC
The DNA here is from genome assembly GCF_020745735.1 of Hemiscyllium ocellatum. Lineage (NCBI taxonomy): Eukaryota > Metazoa > Chordata > Chondrichthyes > Orectolobiformes > Hemiscylliidae > Hemiscyllium > Hemiscyllium ocellatum. The sequence goes on from NW_026867634.1 coordinate 667,825, forward strand.
CGTACTACTCTCTGAGTAACGAACTTACCTCTGATATCTGTCCTGTATCTATCACTCCTCATTATAAAACTCTGCCCCATCTGATGAAGAAGGTTGTTGTTGTCCACACATTCCAATCCACTAATCATCTTTTATGTCTCTATAAGTCACCTCTCAATCTTTTTCTCTCTTATGAAAACAGCTTCAAACTCCTCAGCTTTTCCACATAAGATCTTCCCTTCAGGCCAGGCAGCATCCTGATAAGTCTCCTCTGCACCTTTCAAGAACTTCCACATCTTTCCTATAATGCAGAGACCAGAACTATATGCAATACTTTAAATGTTGTGCACAAGAGTTTTGTACAGCTGTGACATAATTTCATAGCTCCGAAACTTAATTCCTCCAGCAAAAAAAGTTAACACACTGCGCCTTCTCAACAACACCATCAACCCAGGTGACAATCTTTGAACATGGGCACCGAGATCTCTTTGTTCATTCATCGTACCAAGTATCTTATCGTTTGCCCAGTTATTTCTGTTCATGTTAATCCTGTTAATATCACACTTTCCTGCATTTAATTCGATTTGCCACCTCTCATCCAAGTTCTATGTCCCAATGTAACCTGTAACATTCTGGAGCACTACCCACAACTCCACACTGCACATAGTTATCACGTATGAGGCACGACTTAACTTTCACAAAACGGTGTTGACAGTCCCAAATCAAATTATTCCTGTCGAGATGATTATATATACTTTACCTCATCTACTTTTCCAACACTTTAACCACAGCCGAAGTAAGGCTCATTGGTCTGTAATTATCAGGGTTGTATCTATTCCCATTCTTGAACAAGGGGATACCATTTGCTAGCCTACATTCTTCTGGCACTATTCCCGTAGACAATGAAATCTCAAAAACAAAGGCTCTGAATCTCCTCCATAACTTTCAGAAAATCCCAGTATAATCGCTATCTGGTGTCGAGGTCTTTGGCATTTTCACAATCTCCAGAATTGTTAAGAGCACTACCTTGTGAAACTTAAAGCCATTTAGTCTAATCGCCTACGTCTAAGTATTCTCCTCGACAACATTGCTATTTTCCAGTGTGATCGCTGACAAAAAGTATTCATTTCCTTCCTCTCCTATCTCCTCGCATTCCACGTGAAGATTCACACTAATGTCCTTGTCTGGCCCAAATTTATAGCAGTCATTCTTTTATTCCTAATTTAACTAATGAAATCTTTCGGGTTTTCCTTGATCTTACTTGCCAAAGACTACTCATGTACCCTCCTGTCTCTTCTCAACTCTCTCTTTCGGACCATCCTGGCTAACTTGCAACTCTCATGTTCATATGAGATTCTACGTCTTTTGTAAAACACGGTTCCCTTGCTCGAACGCTTCCTCCCTGCCTGACAGAGACATAGTTATCATGTAACGCAGTAGCTGTTACTTCAACAAGCTCCAAATTTCAATTGTGCTTAGTTCCTGCAGTTTTCTTCCCCATGTTATGCATGTTAAATCTTACCTAATCGCAGCTTAATTGCATTTCCCCTAGCAATGACTTTTGCCTTGTGATCCATACCTATCCCTTTCCATCGCTAAAGTAAACTCAACTAAATCGTGGTCAATATTACCAAAATGCTCTCTTACCTCCAAATCTACAACCTAGCCTGGAATGCTGCCCTGTACTAAACCAAAGTTGGCTTCGACTTTAGTTTGGCCATCCACATAATGTGTCAAGAAACTCTCCTGCAAACATTGGACAACACGTAACTCATCAAACTACTCTAACTCTCGTGTTTTCAGTCAACGTTTATAATTTCAATTTCTCCCATAACAACTATACTGACTGTCTCTCTGATTCAAAATCATATTTGAAATCCTTTCCTCTGCATCTCCGGTACAATTCGGAGGCCTATATAAAATGCCCAACTATGTAACCACTCCTTTCCTGTTTGCAACATCAGCCCATTCTACCTCAGATGACGACTCCTCATTAAACATCGTTTCTACAACTGTAATATACTCCTTGACGAACAAAGTCACACCTCACTCTCTTTTGCCAACTTCCATGTTCTTTCTGAAACATCTGAACCCCGGAATCTGCAGCAACCATTCCTGTCCCTGCTCAATCCATGTCTGTGAAATGGCCACAGCATCAACATCCAAACTGTCACCCCATGCTGCACGTTTACTCTTCTTATTCTGGATGGTTCTGACGTAGAAGTAGACAAAATGCAAACTACCTTCCTGCCTGCCAGTACATTCTTGCGAACTTAAAATCTTATTTATTATCTCACTACTCTCAACCTCCTATACATTGGATCTACAATTCAGGTCTCCATCCCTTTGCTGAATTAGATTAATCCCTTCTGACGAGCGTTGGGAAATTTACTAACACATGTTATCGGTACCCCTTTGTTTCAGGTGTAGACCAACCCGTTTGTACAAGTTCCACCTAACCCAGAATGAGCGTAAATTATCCAGGTATTGGAATCTCGCCTTCCTGCACCATTCCTGACGACACAGGTTCAACTCCTCCCTCCTTCACTATTTCTCACCTCGCTACCACGTGACACGTGAGACAAACAAGCGATAACAACTCTGCTTATTTAACTCTAAGCTTCCACCCCAGCTAGCTGAATTTTTGCCTTACATCTCCACCTGTTTTCCAACCTATGTCATTGGAGCCTATGTGGACGGCGACGTGGGGATGCTCGCCCTTTCCCTTGAGGATCTCAAAAACACAATCTGAGACATCACAAACTCTGAAATATGGGAGGTAACACAGCAACTGTGAGTCTTTCTCGTTCCCACAGAATCTCCTGTCTGCCCCCCCCCCCCACGAACAATGGAGTCCCCAATGACTAATGCTCTACCTCACTCTCCCCTTACCTTGTGAGTGACGGCGCAGACCCTGTGCTCGAGACCTGTCACACATGACTTACCCCTAGTAAGTTGTTGCCCGCAACGTTATCCCAAATAGTATGCAAAAGTAAGGACTGCAGATGCTGGAGATAGGATCAACATTACAACGGTGCTGGAAAAGCGCAGCAGGTCAGGCAGCATCCGAGGTGCAGGAAAATCGACGTTTGCACCAGGAATACTTTGTCATGATTCCTGGTGTACATGTTGGATGTCGACATTTGCATTCCCTTTTCAGTTATATGAAAACCTTCTCAGTTTCTGAGTTTTTGACACCTGGTGCAGAGGGGAGCAGGCAGGTTAGAGAATCTCCTTTTGGTTCTGCACTTGGGCCTGGCCAGACTGGCCATTAGCCTGTCCAGGCAGCGGGGTCATTGATGGGATCTTTATGGCTGCCCCTCTTCTTGAGATATGTTCGGGCCTGGGTATCTCTGAAGAAAAAGCACGCGGTGTCTACCAATACTCTCAATAAATTTAGGTAATATTGGAAACCGCGAGGAGCGGAGAGCTTTGTTATCACCTCCAATTCTGCTTTGACTGAATTCCTACTCTTCACGTCACCTTTTGTTTCATTTAGGCACTGGGCACTAAAGGCTTTGCTTGTCAGTAATTTATTTGCCACATGAGTGGAATATTAATAAAGTTGATGTTTGAACTGTGTCTCCGCCTAAACCAAAACAAGCAGTAAGCAACAAAACTCATTTAAGAATACATCTGTATTGTAATATACTGCAAAGCTTTCAGTTCTTATTATGAACATCTTTTAATTTATTCATTGGCTTGATAATTTGATTAGTTTAAATGTGGGTACATTTGAATTAGCGACTCTCGTGTCCATTTGCACTCCAGAACTCTTTGCAACAGCTGGCATTTGGAATTGCCACATCATGACTTCCAAATACAATCTGATGATGAAGTCCAGCAAGCTGTGAAAACTACCCGATTTTATAAAATGCTGCATTTGTTGTTACGTGTTAAATTGCCTGCCAAGAGTAATTTCGATGCATTTCTCAGTCTGCAAACAAGTCCAGCTATTACATGACAGCAATATGTTTTTATACCGGCACCACCTTCTCGCAAAACAGCCTGTTCCCAGTATTTTTGAACTTTGCATAACATGCTTATTCTATTTGCAATAAACCCCATATGATTTTGTTTAGAGTTGTCATTTCTGGCGTTATGCACCGCAGGATCTTGCTTCAAAATCTAATTTGATGTCCTGAGCGCTCAAGTCATTCAGTAGCATCAAAAACAAGGATAATCTACCGAGTAATAATTTGCAATAATTAGTTTGTTCAAACACAACTGTACTTATGCATTTTTACATTTACAGAATGCTTTAACATTGAAGGTTCAGTGAATTTTCGAATTACAACAATGCGACATGTTGAACATGAGTGGGAATTTTGTACTTTTGACAAATTCTTCTCAGAAGGTATTTCTTTTTACATTTAGAATATTTTATTAAATAATGTGAACGAATATTTCAGTCCACTCTTCAACTCGGCTCTGAATTTGCTTTGGGTCCCAGCATAAATATATGGATTGATGCAGGAACTCAATAGCTGAAGCATATATCCAGTTTATTGAAGGAAGAATGCGGGATTACTGAAATCAGAATCTGTAGGATAAGTTAAATTCGCAATTCGGACATACAGGATTGATATGCAAAATAACGAATACAATATAATGAAACTGCCCGAGATGCTGAAGAGTAAAATAATTGACTTCCTCCGCTTCTCCATCTCTGGTCAAATAGATTCTCCCCGCTGACATGTTTGCTCAGCCTCTTGCGGGCTCGATTTGCTGCTAGAATGTGTCTGACAGTTAGAAGGTTGAGCAATAAAATCATAATGAATGGCAGAAGAGGTGTAACTATTGACCAAATCCAGTCGAATGCAGCCCATCCTGGTGATGAATAATAAATCTCTTTCATACCACAGAACCAGGGTACGTTGTTGATTATGTATATGGGTTCATAAGCAAAGTATGTAGATATATTTTTAGCACAGGACAATGCAGACACAATTCCTATCATACGCCCTGCCACCTTTTCAGTGCAATATTTTACTTTCAGCTTCTGCCAGCAAATCGCAATATATCTATCAAAGGTGAAAGCGACTGTGAACCAGACAGAACTGTCCATTGCTGCAAAACTTAAAGAAGAACGTAAACTGCACAGTGGTGTGATAAACAGAAAACTGGCTGGGAAATTAGTCGCAGCAATCCGGTTTAAAATTACAACTGTGATCATGACCAGGAGATCTGTCACTGCCATAGACACCAGGTAATAGCTGATACATCCAGATATACCGCATCTTCTTCGGGAGATGATTATGACTACTGCTAAGTTGGCTGAGAAAGAGACAATGCGAGAAAGCAAAACATTAATATGACAGCTACTGGTATAATAATCAAAAGAAAAATAAATGACTGCTTTACCTGATTTTCTTTTAATTTTAGAGATTTAAATGTTTTAGTTGTTTGGAAAGTATCCTCTAATAACTTGTCAACTATTTTGTTGATTTAACATAATATTCTGTTTGAAAAAGCAAGGCAGGTTAATGGCATAATACTGTAAATCAGTTGAATTCGAACTTAAAAATGAAACATTTTAAGTCGATGAAATGCAACTTTCACAGAAAGATATCGGAAGTTGAATGCCAGCAGTTATGAAAATTATGATGGCAACTATCCTGCTAAACATGTTCAATTAAAATTGTAAATGATAAATTACGCATTTAATGTCGCAAAATCCCATCAAGAAATGTTACAGATTGTAACATTTAAATAGAAAAATAATGTTGTTAATGTTGAACATGTCACTGGAGTCGACAGAGTGAAAAGTATCAGCTAAAGGACAGCCCTCATTCCGTTGATTGAGAGAATGTTAGAACATAAAGTAACACTACTCGTCAATTGGATGATTCGACTTTGCAAGCAAATGATTCAAGCAACAATTATTTAACTGCAATAATTTACCTGGAACACCAATAACAGCAATGACAGGATAGTAAATGGCGAACAACAGGCCTGATGGTGCAATATGCATTTCTGCATGACGTTATGAGTACTTTATGAATTTCTGGCATAATAGAGCTCTTATAACCCACGTAATGTTCCAGGGAGATAATCAGTTTACTTGCATTTCATTTTACGTGAATGAGCAAATTGCAACAAGCAATTTAGTGCAACTTTATTCAGCTGGTGTTCAAAATATAATTTTCAAGGCGACCTGCCCCGAGTTTGTAGTTTAGATATCCCGAAAGCATGACATATTCTAACTTAGTTTTCTTTTCCAAAATGTAGAATTAGTTGCAGGGATCAAACAAATTTAGACTTGATTTTTCTCTGTCCTGAGAAACCTGAGCTTACTCATGATTACTAAATAATATTCGTTCTTTGTTTGTCCTCAGTTTTATTAAACATGATTTAAAAAATGTTCTCCGACATTGTGTTATGAAGTTGAAAGAGAGTATGATCACTTTAAGACAGAAATTGTTTTTTTTTCTTAGTCTAAGGTGCAGTTAAAGCTGCCAGTATACATACAAACTAATATGGAGGCTCAGTGGTTAGCACCCACGTTTGATTCCCGCCTTGGGCGACTGTGTGGAATTTTCACGTTCACGCCGTGTCTCCGTGGAGAGTTGCCGTGTCCTGCGTTTACTCTCACAATCCAAATATGTGCGGGTCAGGTGAATTGGCCATGATAAATTGCCCATTGTGTTAGGGACATTAGTCAGAGATAAATGTCGGGGAAAGAGCTTGAGTGTGTTACTGTTGGAAGGGTCAGTATGAACTTGTTGGGCCAAATGGCCTGTTTCCACACTGTAGGAATTCTATGCTAAGAGAAGCCAAAATAAATACACTTAACAGTTGGGTGTTTATGGACAACTGAGTTTTGGTGGTTGCTTTGATAACAATTCAAATCTGACAAATTGATTTAAATCAAACGCGCAGCTCCACAAAGCCAGTAGAACATAAAATCCGATGCTGTTGATAAATTGAAACGAACCAGACTGAAAGAGTTTCAGGAATAATCAGAGGTCTAACAACGATTATGAAAATTCTTGAGACATAACTGGCCATAGAACCAGAGACCACTGGCCATCCGAAGACAAAGCAGCATCTTACTCTCAAAGAAATCTCAGAATGCACTATCTATCAAAATAAACGTTTGAAATAAAGCTAGTACATTGTAGGCTCGTCGTCCCGGACTTGGACTATTGGATCCAGGATTTCAATACGTTTGGACAGATCGTCTGTGATTTAAACTATCACTGTCTCTGCGTTCTTGATTAAGTTGTTCATTAATAAAGGTGGTAAGGACAACCCAGGGAATTATAGACCAGTGAGCCGGGGTCGGGTGGTGGGTAAATTGTTGGATGGAATCCTTAGGGACAGGCAGTACATGTATTTGGCCGGGCAAGGACTGATTAGGGGCAGTCAACATGGCTCTGGCGTTGGAAGTCATCTCTCACAAAATTGACTGAGTTTTATAAAGAAGTAACAAAGGGGGTTGATGAGGGCAGAGCGGCCGATGTGATGTAAACGGAATTCAGTAAATCATTTGAAAAGGTTCCCGGTAGAAGATTGGTTAGCAATGTTAGATCTCATGGCATACAGTAAGAAATTGTCATTTGGATACAAAACCAGTTCGGAGGTAGAAGACAGAGGGTGTTGGTGGAGGCGCGCTTTACAGACTGGAGGCCTGTGACCAGTGGAGCGCCAGAAGGATCTGTGCTGCGTCCACAACTTTTTGTCATTTGTATAAACGATTCGGGTGCGAGTATAAGAGATATAGTTCATACGTTAGCAGATGACACCAAACTTAGGGGCGTAGTGGACAGCGAAGAAGGTTAACAGAGATTACAATGGGAACTTGATCAGATGGGCCAATAAGTTGAGAAGTGGCAGATAAAGTTTAATTTAGATAAACGTGAGGTGCTGCATTATTGGAAAGCAAATCTTAATACGACTTATACACTTGACGGTACGGTCCTAGGGAGTCTTGCTGATCAAAGTAATTTTGGAGTGCAGGTTCATAGCTTCTTGCAAAGGGAGTCGCGGGTAAGTAGACGGGTGAAGAAGGCGTTTGGTGTGCTTTTCTTTTTTGGTCAGAGTATTGAATACAGGAGTTGGGAGGTCATGTTGTGGCTCAACAGGACATAGGTTAGGCCAGTGTTGGAATATTGCCTGCAAATCTGGTTTCCTGCCTATCGGAAAGATGTTGTGAAACCTGGAAGGGTTCAGAAAAGATTGACAAGGATGTTGCCATCATTGGAGGATTTGAGCTATAGGGAGAGTTTGAAAAGCCTGCGGCTGTTTTCCCTGGAACATTGTAGGCTGAGGGGTGACCGCACAGAGATTTATAAAATCATGAGGGACATGGATAGGATAAATAAACAATGTCTTTTCCCTGGAGCGGGGGACACCAGAATTAGAGGGCAATATTTTAGTTTGAGAGGAGAAATATATAAAAGAGACCTAAGGTACAGCTTGTTCATGCAGCGGGTGGTATATGTATGGGATGAGCTGCTAGAGGAAGTGGTGAAGGATTGTACAATTGCTACATTTAAAAGCCATCTGGATGGGTATATGAATAGGAAGGTTTTGGACGAAATGGGCTGTGTGCTGGCAGGTGGGACGAGATTGGGTTGGAATACCTGGTCGGCATGGACGGGTTGTACCGAAGGATATGATTCTGTGCGGTACTCCTCTATGTCTCCATGGCTCCATATGCACATTTCCATTGTGTGTACATGTGTATGTGTGAATTTGTGCATATTGTGTGTTTAGTTCTTCATTAATCTTGCCACAGTTAGATTCAGAGTTTTTAAAGCCTTTGCCTCTCTTTCTCTCTCCCAATTCTTGACTGTCTGCCTGAAATGAATTGTAATTTAAGATTTCCTGTTTTAAAAACACTGTGTTTATACACAGTTCGGCTTGTGGACTCTGACGAGAAGTTAAATCAGAAGTATATATCACACATACTTGGATGCGTCAATGGGACGACAAGCATGATTTACAACAAACTACGCTCTCAACCATGCAAGAGGAGATACTATGTTGAAAACTAATAAGTTATTTTTCAATTAGCAACGACTTAATAAAAAGTTGGATACCAATTGAGCTGCATCTTTGGAGGGATTAAAGAAGTCTAAATATGAAGTTAATAGCCTGGAATTCGTTCGTAAAAGTAATCATATAGCGAGGCAACAGTTTTGGAGTCGTGGACAGTCATTTGTATTTCAACATTCCTATCCATTTTTTTAGTGCAATTGAAAAGTCAATATAAGCTCAGCTTTTGCTGCTAGAAAGTTAATTGCGTGTCATTATTGTGAATGGGAAAAAAAGATATTATTCGCACAATTGCATACTGGTAGATTGGCATAATTCCGAAGCTGGCTGTGCCCAGAAAATCACAATTCAGAGCGAGGATAACATTGTGTGTTGTTTCATTAAAATCGGAGGAGGGAGTATAGCATCACGCAGTGATTGTTGCAAAAACTTCAACATACTACAAACTTTGAATGGAAGAAAACTCAGCAATCACTTTAATACATAGGAGAACACCAAAAATACAACTGAGCACCAAAATGCTCTCACCTTCGAATTGCCTATTTCTCTACTTCCAGATTTGTCTTAAACGTATCCATCTCGATACTTATACTCGATACTCGATACGTATCAATCTGTCTCCATGCTTTGCCATTACACCCTAAGTTAACAACCCCAGTTTACTGGGAACAGATGCAGTGAAGCTCAGTTGCTTTCTGTAAGAACAGAACTCATTCATGACCATCATTCTTCGCACATTCATCTCTAGTTTCTTCGAATAAAATAAATATAAACCTGTCCAATATTTCACAGTTAATAATTGCTTGCACATATTCCAATTTGCGGGCTTCCATACACTACGAGTGAGGTTTATTCAAGGATAGTTCCAAATCACGTCACCCTCACTGAAGCGAGATTACTTATGGTCACTTTAATTTTTTGGAGTATATTTAAGCGGAAGAATTTGAACTAGAGCAGCCAGGCATATTCCATGCAATTGAAGTTATTGTGGACTGATAATTTTCAGAATATTATATTCAATGTTATGGGCACAATGCTTGACAGTGGAACTAGTGTGCATGTAGCGTCATTTGGGTGCTACATATGCAATAGGTTGATTTGTGTAGGATTTGATGATTTACAGTAGACATGGCAACCAAAATCTTATGGTTTAAAAGAAATATTGACAAATATTATAAATGTGTTGTTTGTAAAACTCAAGTCTCCTTTAAATGTGGAAAACCGAAGCGAACTAAATTGGTGCAAATGGTCATGTCTCTTCAATAAAAAAGAGGATTATTAAAAAGCATCTTGCCTTTAGAAAACCTCTGTAATCCATTATGAACATGGTATTAGTCGAGCATTGAGAACATAATTTTCAGATTATTCGGCCTTTTGACAAAGAGATCAACACAATCCTTATGGCAGTTCTATATCTTCCTTTGTTTTCCATATGTTCATCTCAACTTTGTTTCCTTTTGCAGTGGAGGGAAGAGAATTGGAAAGCCAAATTATAATGTGACAACAGAAATTGTTCCTCACATCTTTCTTAGTAAGCATCACCGAATTGCTGAACTGCAACTGCCAGCTTTTTTGAATTATCTGAGACTATTCATCATTTTAATTTCATCTACCTAGAACGCACCCTGTATTCCCCTAGTAGTGATGAGAAACAATCATCTACTTAGCTGCAATCTATAACTTGGCACTTCAATGCGATGAACTCGGCCAGTAAATTTTTCTTATTTTTTAACTGTCTCCATTCAAACTTGAAGTAATGATTTGACAAACTAGCTGTTCAGTTGCTACCTTAGAATTGACATTTATGGTTTTTTTAGACTTCCCTGGCTGACTTCTTCACCACTCTTGAAATATCGCTCGCATTAGCGTCCCCCATCTCTCGCTGCACATGGTCGCTAACTTGCAAGGAGACTTAGGTACCTCCATAATACAACATTCCCAAACCCCATATGTTTTCTGCATTATGGTCCACCTGCCAAATGTCTGCCCAATTGATGCAATTAGCACTACTCTAAGACCAGTACATATGCCTTCCACTCACATGATCTAGTTTGTCTGATTTTATCAGTGATAACGATCAATGCTTCGTGAAGTTCGCCACAGATAGATTGGTTCTACATTCCATGCTTCCTTTGAGCAACATGTAGTACCCATGGGTCATCTGTCATGCCATTCAGAGCCATGTCTACACCACAAGGAGCACAGACTACAAGAAGGCAGCTGCTCTTCAGGGCAAATAGGAATATGCAAAACATTAATATTTGGTTTCGATTTTGAACTCTTCCTCCGACAGCATTGACAGTGATCATGGAATGCATTCAAGTACTGATTTTGACACGTGCTAACATAGTGAAACGTTAAAAAGCACGGACAGAAAAGTGGAATCAAGGCTACAGCCAAATCTTCCTTGTTGAAAACTACGAACGTTTGTTTTTTTCGAAATTAGATCATCACATTGGATAATGCGTCAATGTATTTCCACAACACAACAGCAAATGTCGTAGACATGTTCATGCAAAATAGAATTTGAAAAACGATAATCCACAATTGCAAAATACCAGGAAAATCTGCAGCAGCGCAACTCAAATCCACACCTCTGCAGAGAAGAGAAAGGTAATTCCCCAGCTTTGACAGCTGATCCACGCTGCTGCATTATATTTCTGCAGTTTCATGACCTGCGTTTTGTGATTCACATCTTTCATGTTTTTGCATTAGCAAGTGTAAATTCTGCTTATTAATAAATTAGTTTATCAACTTTGTCGAATTTCACTCACCTTTCAACATGCTAATCCTTTCCCAATTACTGCTACCCATTCCTGGTGTTATTCACACATATTTTCTGACTCAACATTGCCAACGCACCACATCACCTGCACATATTTACCTCCATATTACCCGCATATTACTTGACCTAATTCTTTTTAGGTTCCTGCGGAATGTATCTGTTCATTGACACAATCCCATAGACACGAACTATCGCCCGCTCAGCAGATGACCATACTGTCATGGATCAAAATAGGATCAAACAACTGAAAAGCTTGTAGGCATATGCCATTTCCAATGAAGTGCTGAAATGGTAAAATGCAGCATTGATTGCAATGAACTCGTCAAAGCGAGAAGCTTGAGGAATAAAGCTCAAAGTTCAGGAGTATAAATCAGAAGGGCTGATGAAGGGCTTATGCCCGAAACGTTGAATTTCCTGTTTCCTGATGAAGGGCTTATGCCCGAAACGTCGAATTTCCTGTTCCTTGGATGCTGCCTAACCTGCTGCGCTTTAAACAGCAACACATTTTCAGCTCTGATCTCCAGCATCTGCCGACCTCACTTTTGACAATAAATCAGAAACCAAGCTTATTCTCGATACAACAGCCGAGATACCCACCCTCCTGAATTTGAAATGCGTACTGCAGACACATCAAATCTCAAGAGAATTATCAACAGTGCAAACATAACACCGGTTGTTGCATATCAATGTTGCATTCTGAGTTTCCGAATTCTAAGCGGTCATATGAGTTCAGAAGAAAACCTGTAACTATGCTCCGAAAACCTCTCGAACAAAATGTAACTTCACTGATACCTGTGGAGGATTTGCCCACAAAGGCATGAAATAGAGAAGAAGCAGCTGTTTAGGACTCCATATTTGGAATATTGAGCCACAACTGAAACGATTCCTTCTTACCCATCTGCCTGAATGGAAGAAAACATTTTCAACACGGTGGGAGTGTCAAAGTACAAGACCAGTCCATCATTATTTACCTTGTGTCTGGACAGAATTACAATGATATCTTCAAATCAGCTAGTTAAGGATTAATTAAGAAGAGTTAATTGGACGTGACAAACGCAAGAAAATTGGAAAGTTTATTGGTTTAGTCTGCGACAGTATTTTTGGCTCATAGGAAACCACGTAACACGGCCAGCTGAAGTATATTTTTATGCAAAATTGATTTTTGGGAGAGTATTGAAAGCACCAAAGATAGTATTAATGCGAGAGACCCTTTTCATCATACCTCGGACTGAGATCGTGACTGATTCCTGGAAACTCGAGTTCTCCAAACCAGCCATCAGAAAGCCTGGTCGGTTATTGCCAGAAGGCATTGAGCTAACAGATTCACATTTTGGTTTCATAAATTTCTCCTGAATCTAAAGTATATAGCAGAAGTTTTTATTACATATCTATTGATATATTACCAATAGAAAACGTGTTAATCTTGGTCACTGAAACCATACAATTATTTTTGTTACATCCCACCTGAATCCACTATCAAAAGAGAACACCATTCCTTGTCCCCTCTGTTCCCTGCTGACATAGCCCCATGCAAACTTTAGGCACCGCTATGGACACTATTGGTTAGAATGAACGCGGCTAGTGTCACCATGTTTTAAATCTATTTCACTGAGATTCGGTAATGCAATGTAGATTGAGTTGGCAATTATTTTCCTGAGTGTAAGTACAGACTGCTGGCATTGACTCTGTTTTTGAAACTGAAGGCTCAGTCTGTTATCACGGTGTAACGAAATTCTTTTTATTATTTTACACATTTTCTGTGAGGTAACTGACTGTATTCGTCATGGGCTCATTACTTCTTTCCTCTCTCTCTCTCGTTCGCTCTTTCTTATATATAAGGTTAACTGCTGTAGACTTATTTCCTAGTGTCAATTTTCTGCTTATGATTAGATTGTGCTGCTCAAGAACTGCCTGTCAAACAACCTATGAAATCATACTCAGTGTTGTCTGTGCCAACATCATGAACTCAATCTACATTTTATTTTTACCTACCGAAAATGATCACTTTGCCGTACCTTGGACAAGTTTGCTATTATTTTATTATGTATTCTTCACGCTATAATGCAGCTGCTGATGCTAGATATATAGGAACGAATCTTATTTTTGACTGGTAGCATTCCTCATTCTGAAAATATCGCACCTAGCTTTAAAACAAAATAGGTCTTCATCGAATCGAAATAAAACCATAATGATTCGACCTTCAATTCAATACTGATACTATTATAGAGAATCGTGCTCCAAATTCGCATTTAGAGTGCAAGTCATTCAGATTATTATTGCTCGGATACACCTCCAGAACGACTGAGTTTGAGACTGATGCAAATTCACGTTTGAAATTTTTCAAATCACTTGAAAGTGCTTCAGACACCTCTGCAGCTCGTTTCATTTTCAAATTGTGATTGACCATTTCAGTTCAAGGAATTAAGATTGTCAAGAAGATTGATTATAATTGAGACCAATTGCTGCTCTCAGTCAGATGGAATCAATTTCGTAATCAAAATGACTCAAAGGTCAGAGATTCACATCAAATAAGTTTCACATTCAGAATGATTCATATTGGGACAGATTCAGTTCCAGATCAGGTTTAATTTCAACTTAATTCAGCTGCATTCTGAATGATTATGAATTATACAGTAATGACTTCAGACATTTTAAAGAATGATTCTGATTCGCACTTTAAATTATTCAAACTATCATTGTCTTAAATTTATATTCATTATGATTTAAACTCCGACCGAGAGTAATTATATTGCAGACGAATATTGTGATTAATAAATATATAAAATTAAAACAAGTTCTAATTCAGAAGTATTAATATTCCATTCAAGATTGATCAATATCGCAACTCAGTATGATTCAGCAGCACTGAAATTGATGCCTATTCACAGTCAGGTTGATTTTGGTTAATTTTCGCAATGAGAAAAGTTCCAATAAAGATTTAAATAGATTTATCTTAATATTAGAAATGATTTTCATTTATATTCAGATTCTATCAGAATTGTGATGTGGATGAATATGATTCATACTGGAAGTGATCCAAATTCTATTTCAGAATGATTCTGACTGAAACTAGTTGAAGTTCAAATTAACCATACTTTAGATTCGTAGATGGATTGATTCATTTACACATTCAGAATATTTCAGGTTTAAAATCAAATTGTTTAACTTCGAAACAGGAAGTTGTCCGATTCAATGGCGCGACTGTCACAACTTTATTACTTTGAAATATTCAACATGGCGTAGAATTGGTCGTTTTTCTGGACAATGCACTTTTTCTGAAGACGCTTCCATCACCAGCCACTTCATATAGTGCACTTCAGCTCCGAAGATTTTAGTTGTTTAACTTTCCTGAAATCGTATTTTTATTTTGCTTTCCATATGAACATCAATTTTCTCTCTTATATATGAGATCACAATATTTTATTTTACGTTACTGTCCAGTTTATTAGGTTTATTTTAACTCTCATGACTATACTACACCCAGAAAAAAAAACAATAATGACCCCAGGAGGAGAGGCTTAAATTCTAAACGTTACAAGCATTTTTTAACATTTGATTTATTTGTGAGACAAAAAATCTTTTTGTTTACCGATAACAATTTCTCTCTATATTATAGTCAATCTAGTTGTGCTTCTGACATTGTGTTACAGAAGATTTATTTTGTTAAATGTATAATTTCTTTTTTGCTGTCTCAGACAACGTTTTTCTTTTCCATCATATTCAGCCGTGGTATTAAATCACATGTCTGAGATTTGTTTCCAAATCGGTTTACTGACAATCACAGCTATGTGTAATCTTCACAATGATTTATACTTTTGCAGCGACTGACACTTCCACTTGTTTGATACTTTCACTTTTAATCGATTTGTGGCCAGAGTTTTCAGAAACTGAATGTAAATTCTATCACTGAGAAATCAGCAACTTGATTTATGGGATGATGCCCATGTTGGCCTGGGTAGAATGAAGTACGCTGGCGCTGTGATTTAAAGTAATATATTACGTATCATTGCATGGTGGCATATAATTTGTTTAATAAATGTTTTGCCTCCCATTCATTTTGATTTCGCTGCTGAAATGATTTGATTTTGAGATACACTCTAGCAGCAAACAGAGCCCACAGAGACTCCGGATCGAGACAAATGAGATATTCAATGAGCCAGAAATGGAGAAATGGTATTATTGAATGTTGTATCATCTCCAGCAATTTCGTACGATAATATTATTTTACATAACAAGTCTCTATGTCAGCATTGCAAATGTTACTTATACATCTGGTCCAGTTCCAGTTTTTCAACACATTCTCGTTGAAGTAGCATTTATGCTTTAGCTTTTGAGTTCTTGTATACCTCCATTTTTAATCACTGGGCTCCACTGTAAGTTGAGAGCTAAGTTTTAAAATGGAGTGAAATATCCATGTTCGTTCAAATGATTAAACCTCTAAAGTAGAGTCATCTATCATGAACTAGCCATTATATTCCACAGTTAATCTATTTGTCGAAATTACAGCCAAGTCATTTGAACAAAATGTTCACTAGTGATAAAGGCGATATTGCTTGCAAATGGTTCTCTATCATTAGCCTCTGGATGATACCACAAGCGACAAATTAACTGGCAATTTCAATGTACTCATCAGAAATCTAATAGAAGCAAAATGAGGATTGCAGATGCTGGAAACCAGAGTTTACATCAGAGTGATGTTGGAAAAACACAGCAGGTCAGTCCGCATTCGAGGAGCAGGAAATTCGACGTTTCGGGCAAAAGCCCTTCATCAGGAATATTTCTCATGAAGGGCTTTTGCCTGAAACGTCGACTTTCCTTCTCCTCGGATTCTGCCAGACCTGCTGAGCTTTTCCCGCACCACTCTAATCTAGATTCTGGTTTCCAGCAACTGCGGTCCTTGTTTTCACCTCCGCAGAGTGTCTAAGGTCGGACATGACACATGGAGTCATGTTCTGACGGGGCTGTATAAAACAGAAGCAGGGAACCATAAATAGCATAAATGATGGCTTTTTCGCTGTAGTACTGACTGGAACCAAATTGAGCCGATGTGACATGTTCCATGTGATGGGAGATAGATATTACTGTCACATCTGAACGAAGTAATCTCTATTAGATTATTATCTCTATTATCTCTCCACCCTGTAGGCTTCCTGCCTCTATTCCTGATTGAGGGCGTTTGCCCAAAACGTCGATTTTCCTGTTCCTCGGATGCTACCTGTCCTGCTGTGCTTTTCCAGCACCATTCTAGTTTAGATGCTACTCTACAGAGACTTGTGTGTGATTTTTTTGGGTTTGAAATATCTATTTTCATGCCTCGAGGTGAAACCTTAATGAACATCTGTAAGCAGAGCATGATGTTTATTTGTGTATCTTTCATACAAAGCAAATTTGATGAAACTACATGCATATGTTCGCAATTTAAAATATTTCTATGTTTGTTAACTACCAATGTAGTAGAAGCTGGATTTGCATGTATACTTGTAAATTTTCAACACACTTAAGACAACGGACACTTGAAATAAAACAACTCTTCGTGATGTCAATTACAGGTTTTTTCAGTTATGATTATCCGTTTGCAATGTATACACCCTCACGCATATCAGACAAATTACAATCATCTTTATACTGTTGTTCATTTTTAGAACTTCGATTTTGAAAAACTGGCCCATGGGGTTGATTACAATTATGCAGTGTTTATAAAAATGGCTAGGCACGTTCTACAGACATTTTGGGAATGTCATCATATTCGCATATGTCAATAGGGTTTTAATGGTGGATTATTTTTATGTGTCATATTTAGGACAGGGTGTGAAAACACTGATGTCCGCGTTTGTTTCAGGATAATCGAACATATGTTGTAGCTCTGAGACACAGTAGATGGAAGATACTTAAAAACAGTCAAATTCAAGGAAACCACAATACTTTAGAAAGCAATGTTTGTCCTTATTCCTGTAACTTCCGGACTTGGTGTGTTTGAGTAGAAATCTATGGGACATTGGATTGTTGAGCATGTCCAAGCTTTAAGACTTGCAAGTATTCATGTTGCAAAACCTGAAATTTCAGAGAAAAGGTCTGGAATTATTGGGTATTAAAAACGTAAAGGTTTGAGGTAGAGGTGCAATCCGTCGAGCATTGATTTGCTGAATTGTGCTTGCATAGAGCAATGTTTTGTTTGCTATTTCAAGATTCAAGCATTCATGTTTCTAGCTTTCTGTTGTTTTTAACTTTTGTGTAACAAACTTAGTTCCTGTTCTTAACATGATGAGAGGTGCCTTTAAGGTGGAATACATCTCCTGTGTTATTTGAAGAGGTGTGCTGAAATCCTGGTACTTCATTTGCACGGTTTTAAGATCTCAATACCAGCCTGTTAATCAGTATGTATACATATTGATGAAGTAGGTATATGTATTCCTATTTTTCTCTTCCCTCTTCACTATCCGAGACTTTCAATCGTCTTTGCAGATGATTGACAGCTTTATTTGTCCTTTAGCTACTGCACACGCTGCTCATAATGCTGTGTCCTCTGCAATGGGAAGACAAAAACAGACTGGGTGACTACTTTATAATTTACATTGACTTCATTGCGAGCATGAACGGCAACTCTGTTTCTCTCTCTGTCCCACCATTAAGCATTTCCAACAAATTGCGCTTTTATTTCAAACGTCCTTCTCTCACCATATCAAATTTTTATTCAGCAGAGATCATGTAGGAAGATACAGAAAAGATAATGCCTGATTACCTGTTTTGATTCTGTAAGTTACAGTCACAATATTTGAAGGTGAGGAGGCAGAAGACAAAAACTAACAAAAGTTCTTCAAAAGAAAGTAACATGATTTCCATAATTAAAGACAGTCAATCTACTGCATGTACAATAAAAATCTGATGTATTTCACTCATAATGAGCTGTACGCTTTTAACAGTAACAGAGTAATCCCAATGCACATAACATAATTCAATTTTGATTGTAAGTAGTAGCAAACAGATGCATAAATCTCATCCCGCACTGAAAATAACCGTCAACCACGATTGTTGATTTCCTCTCAGTTTCCTGTGGCAACCACCATGGAATGTGAAACCATATTCGTAGAACGGCAGTGAAATAGTTCCAAATATGACACCGTTCTGAGGAAGAGTCACTTGATCCAAAAGCTTAACTCTGATTCCTTTGCCAGGAAGTTCTACTCAGTACAACGTTTGTAGTGTAGCTTCACGTTGTTGAATGGTCAAAGCCATTGGATTTAAACTTGATTTGTTTTTTTTACCAAATCACGGGTTTGAATTCCACTGCTACCAATTCTCTTGCTGGTGTACCAATGATGGTTACCGTGAAATGGCTGGACAACTTCAACCCTGCAATGCTTTCTTTTCTTCTGGGAATTTGCTGCTCCTCAGGCCTCTGGCATTCTCGGTGATGCAATTCGGAAAGTTAGGGATAGGAATCTGAGAGCTCCAGCTGTCCAACGGCCATTCAGATTCCCACCATCATCGTGCTTTAAGGGATTTTAAATGACATGTTCGTGTTTGTCTCTATTTCTCAACTGGTCCGTATCCATCCATGAACTGGACGTTTAATCGTTCGAAACTACCAAGTAATTGAGCTTCAGTTATTTCAGGTAATTCAATGACACTAACTACGTACTGACATTTATTTATTTATTTATTTATTTACTTACTTATAAGTGCGAAAATTTCCTGGTTTTTTTTCTTCTTTTTTTTCTTCTTTTTTGTTTTTTTTACTGCCACTGGTCCAACTCCTGACTGGGAAAACACCCGAGTGGCCTGTGACAAGCAGTACCCCTCACAAAGGGCATTTCCTTGTTATACTTTTTTTTCTAACCCCCACACTACCGCCTAACTGCGGTAGTGCTTATTATTTTTATCCCCAGCATCCATGGTGTGTGTGTGCAGCTGTGAGACGTACTGACATTTATTTGACTAATACCTGTGAAGTGATTGGATACAAACACCATCAATAACTATCAGTCCCCCTACTCTGCACGGAGTGAAACAGGGACAAAGTGCAGGATGTAACCGCAGCTCCCTCCAATCCAATGCTGCCAACAGAAACGGACCACTGCAGCTTCAATAGGCAGCTTTCCTGCCCAGCCCTGTGTCACAATCCGTTCCTCATGAATGGTTTTCTTGTGTGAAAGGTGCAACGATCCCTTCCAATTTGGCAAAGGCTGTTACGGATTCATCTTATCCTTTGAACGTTTAGTTTGAAACAAGATCCTGTCTCCTAATCAGAATGCGTAGAGGTGAAAAGCACATTGAAGAGACCTGAAAAGCGAGCAAAACTACCTGACACAGAACAAAGTGTGCTAAACAATTAACAAATGGAACATTTGTTAGAAAAGATAGCCATAGCACAGTTGCCATGAGACAAAAACAAATTTCAAATTCTGCCAAGCAGTTTAAATTATGGCCCAAAATACGAAATTGAACTTAGTGTTTGGATAACATTTAGACCAATGAAACAATCCGATGTTTTGGGGCATAAATATCAGTCATTTTGAACGGTGAGACAGAGCAGCAAAGAGAACTGCCAAAAGATCAACAGATGTCGGCTGTTCGTCAGAGCTCTCTGACCAATAACTGTCAGGAGAAGGAATATTTCCGGAGACAAATAAAAATCCAAACCGACCTGGAGAGAAATTCTACACAGGAAAACCGACATTAGACACGAAGCAAAGATGAGTGGTCTTAAAGCATGTTTTTAAAAAATAAATATTAATTAGGATTTTTATTGGACCAGCATTGTGGAGAGGGAGGTAAAAGTTAAGTTTCATGAAAAGAAGTTGTCAATAGTTATTATTGAACTTTCTTTGTTTGATTTAAAGAATAATGTTTGAAATGTTTATGTTAAATAATTACTTTGGGGATAGTTCTTTGCCTCTCGAATTTTAACAGTTTGCAGCACGGGGTGAATCTTTTTCTGTGGTTATGGTTTAAATTAGCAGAGGGTTTTACCCCGTTTGGGAGCTCGTCTGGGATTTAAACAGTTAGGGGGCTCGTTGCCAGAATTTGAACAGGCTGGGTTTTGGATTCGAGTTTTGAAAATGTTTAGACAGATGCAATTTAAGATTTGGACAGGTTTGAATTGATTTTGAGTACGAAACACCCCGAGAGATTAAGCACTTGCAGGTTGGTGTCCCAGATCTTTAAATAAAACATCGGTGTGATGATCTGTTTAATTTCAGTGAGTTGTAGTTGATTCAAGTAAAAGTAAGAGAAATTGTTCTTAAACTTGGGAAAGAGATTCTGATATTTGAAGGTGATTCTCAATTTTGCCAAGAAAACGTAGAACTAAATAAAAAAGGTAATACTTTCAGAAATACCAAAGAAGTCAGATGTGGGTTTGATGAAGGGCAAACGTAAAGCTGAGATTGTAAGGGAATTGCTCAAGCACTTAAGTGTGTTTGAGAAATAGATAAGTACAGCA